>NC_063065.1:3694182-3981682 GCF_018812025.1 Megalobrama amblycephala
TTGAAGGGGCTGATGTCCTATTTGCAAAGTTTACAGTAGTAATAGTATGTAGTATGTAGACATTTCCATTTTATTTATTCTAATTTTATCTACTTTAAATATTTTTTGTTTTCTATCAAAATGTTCTTGTGTGATAACAATGTTCTTGTGTGGAAGTGTTTGTAGTAAAAGCTGTTTTGCACAGAAATTCATTGCAGCCGGCTTTGTTTTTGATGTTTATTTGTGAGTAGGTATTGTATGAATAACATAAGTCAACGTAGCTTTACACACACACACACACACACACACACACACACACACACTTTGTACTAAAGGTAAATCCAAAATAGTGATGTCACTGTCTAAGCAGAGGGATTTGTGCAACCCTATGGAATATAGTCCACACATGACAAATGAGGTAATAATCAATATTTCAGAATAATTCAAACTCAGATATTGGTGTGTGATATCCGAGTTTTAATTGTTTGACTACAAATCTCACCTCATCATTCCTCCCAGTGATTATTTCCAGGATAAACTGAGATGCCCCCAAGCTGGCTTCTTAAAACTGACTAAATATTTAAAAAGAGCCAAAAGAGCCGTTCTTTTGAACGGCTCTTTGAAAGGAACGGATCGCGAAGATCCGGATCCCCTCAAAGAGCCATAAATCCATCACTAGATTGGGCTCTAAATGAGTTCAGTGATTCAAATCAAATCTTTATGTGAAAACATAACCATCACCACCTGATCATCTTTTAACTTTGCTTGTCTGGTCGGATTTAATGCAGTTAAAACTGCCCAATCAAAATCTAATACTAAGAAGTCAATGGTCAAGAGCTCAACTAAAACAAACCCTGACCTCGATGATGGTAACTTAAAAATTGTGATTTTCTCCTTTGGTGATTCTGCTTGTTATCATCAGGTGTCTTCAATAATGCTCAATCATCACTCAATCACTTATTTATCTCATTAATGCTTCAGTGGGTGGAATAAAAATATGGCAGGACTTTTACTCTTTGACCCCTGGATTACCCAACTCTGGTTATCATGGTTAAATCATTTAACCTTTTTCTTTTTCTTTAAGTTTGTGGACATTTGTTTGATTGTATTGCTTTAATTTTCTTTTTTTGTGAAACTACAATCTGTTGATATGTGCATGTTTAATCTATGAATGCAATTCAAATCGTGTGGTGATCTACTGTATAGAAGTTGGTGTTTGTAACAATTTCAGGTGATTAACTAGCTGATTTTCTGGTTACATTGTTGCTTCTCCTCACTTCTGTTTGTTACCACTTATGTGAGGAGTTGCTGCATTGATGTTCATATTGCCATTTCTGCCCAGTTTATTTTCAGTGTTGTTTATTTTCTTTTTGATTTGTTGCAGGAGCTGGGGTCCCACGGGTGGTTTGATCTTCCTCCTTGTGGTGGTGGTTCTTCTCCATCGTGTGCGGTGTACACCTCGAGTGTTTGATAGTGTGATTAGAGTGCACGGGTGTGTGTGCGCGTGGAAGTGTGCTCTTGTGAAACCAAACTCTACATTGATCCCAGCTGTTGGGAGCCTCAGCCCCTGCTGGTATTACTCCGTCTTTGTTTTACATATACATACACAAATACATACTACCTCAAGTTGGTTTTGTTTGATATCTTTCTCTTTTTGTAACTTGTGTTCTTGTGTTTGAAGTGGGGTTTTGTGTATTTTTCTGTGATTCATTGTTTTGTATTTTAATTAACTTTTGTATTAATAAACATTTTGTGGTTTTTTTTTTTTTTTTTAATATATACACTCATGTCTCTGGCCTCATTTTGAGTGAACCGAACCTGTGTGCTATATTCCCCAATTTGGGTGGTTTGAGTATTTTCCCTGGGGTTAATCCTTAGGGTGGCGTAGTCGGACTTCATTATTAGTGAACAAAACCTATTAGTGATCAAAATTACACCGCCCTGCCACACGTGGTTTGAATTGTTCTAAATTTTATGCCACATTTATAAAGTTCACAGTTATTGGTATATCATGATTACATGATACATATTTGATGTTGTGATTGACAGGATGAGATGAACGAGCTCCTCCTGAACCTTCATTTAGAGCCTCATTTAAATACAGAATGAGTTCATTTGCATATTGATCAGATGCTTCAGTGCTCTGAGAGTGTTTATAGTGCTGTGAGTTTAACACTTCATCACTGACACACACAACAATCTTCATCAACATGACTTCATCATCATCTTCATCTGGACTCTCACAGCGTTTGCTCAAGGTTTGTGGAGCACAAGTTTGAGATCAATTAATTTCTTCAAGTATATTGTCAAAGTTTTGAGTTGATTTTCTTCTCGTTGTGTGTTTCAGAGTGTAGAGGACAGATCACCGTCACTCAGAGTCCCTCAATGACAGCAGCTCAACCAGGACAAACTGTGAACATCAACTGTAAAACCAGCACAGATGTGTATTATAGTAGTTCTTATGGACATTATTTAGCCTGGTACTTACAGAAACCTGGAGAAGCTCCTAAACTCCTGATTTATTTAGCAAACAGCCGTCAGTCAGGAACTCCATCTAGATTCAGTGGCAGTGGATCTAACAGTGATTTCACTCTGACCATCAGTGGAGTCCAGACTGAAGATGCTGGACATTATTACTGTCAGAGTGTACACTACATCAACAGTAAATGGATGTTCACACAGTGATAAAGAGTCGTACAAAAACCTCCGTCAGTCAGAGTCACAGTGACTGAACTGATACTGCAGCTGCTCACACACTTTCACACACTTTCACACACTACTGACACACAGAGGACAAACACAGGAACTACACATGTGCTCAAAACTGACTTATGACTGAAATCAGCTCTATTAGACTGTGATCTGTCCTGTGACAGACGGGTTTGACTCAAATATGCTCAGAATCAGAGAAAACAGAGTGTGTAAATTGATATGTAGATTCATATGTTGTTTTGTTTTTGTACATTAAACTACACTAAAGTCATGGTGTATCAGTAACATGCAGATGTTTTTCAAGCAGCTCCTTCATCTAAAGCTGTTTATAAATGTATTACTCATAACTCATTTCTCATGAGCAGAAGTGAAAGTGTTCCAGTTGAGAGCGTTGAACCAATCAAAGAGTGAAACTGTGAGTTTGAGGTGAAAATCACATTTGCATTGGCAGGTTTAGTGATTGTGATCCTCTCAGAATAGAGCAGCTCCGTCTCCAGTGACCATGTTCAAACCCCAAGAGCTTCATTTGACATTTCCTGCTAAATGCAGCTGTTCTCAACTATTACAATCAATCAAAAGCAGCTGAAACTTTAGTGCAGGACTTTGAATGAACGACACACTGATCAATGATGCAGTCGGACACAAATGTAACGCGTTCAGAAGCTTTATTGAATGAACAGCAATGGCAGCACATTGAAAGACTGCTTCAGTATTGAGCTGTAAATCACGTGACTGCTGTGAATCCTGCCGGACGCTCAGATACGGCTCGTCTGGACCGGAGAAACATCAGCACTGGGAGCTCTTGAGGAACGAGGCCTCGTGATCAGCTCCGTCATGTCTTACTCTGCAGACGAAGCGATCCGCGCCTTCCCAGCGTGCTTTGCTGAGGCTCAGGACGCTGCTGCGGCTGTAGCGTCCGTCCCGCTCGCTCTCTGCGCTGGTCTGAACCCCCTCGGTGACCTCTGACCCGTCCAGCGTCCAGCTCACCGTCGCCCCCTGTGGAGAGTAAGAGCTGAGCAGGCAGAGCAGTGCGGCTGAGTCTCCAGAGATCTGCAGAGAAGAGGGCGGCAGCAGAGACACGGAGGGCTTCACTGCGGGACCAGCTGCACAAACACACACAAACAACACCAACGTCTTTAGATCATCAATTAGTCAGATGTCACACACAGTAATGGAGGAAAAATCACAATCATTTCATCTTTACAGAAATTCCTCATCACTGCTTTCTTTCATGAACCACATAGTAATGATCCTGCATTTAAATTTCAATATTCTCAGTTCAAATAAAATATTCACTGCTACTAAATATATGAAGTATAAGATATATGAATAAATATAAATCAGTTCTCTGAAGCAGACATGATATACAGCAAATATTACAGTCATTTCATCTTTTCTGAATAAGGTTCAGTTTAATCTCAAATTCATTTTAAAAACATTGTCCAGAAACTGATGATTTATATGTAGAAAACAAATTTAAATGATCATTTCATTTTTAATGTTAATCATAATCATAATTATCAACAAATGTAAGTTCAAATTATGAATTTTTCAGATCTTTCTCTTTGTCTGAGGATGACGCCTACAAAACTGAATTATTTTGTCCGTATCCTCATACATTTGTGTCATGCATTACAAAATTTCTGAATTATTAAATTTACCAAGAATTATGGACACAATTATTTTAAGAAATAATTGAAACTATCAGAAAATATTGCAATCAAGATATTAAAAAACAAAGAATGTTACTTATTATAATATCTGAAATTACTCATGTAAAAAGAAATATATAAAAGCAACATAAAATATGTCTTGCAATGAAAAAAGGAAAATATCATGAAATATCACTGAATATAAACATGTAATTGTGAAACAGCAGACAAATTTAAAGAAACTATGAAACTATTAAATTTACTATGTAATATTGCAGTTAATTCTTTTTCAAACTATTTTTTTAAAACCTTGTTGCAAAATGCTTGTTTGAATAATCTAAAAACAAAACAATTAAATATGAACATTTTTAGAGAATTTTAGAGACTTACTGATGGTCAGTTTAGTTCCTCCACCGAAAGTGTACCACAGTGCTTCATTCTAGTGAAAGCGTCGTACAAAAACCTCCGTCACACTCAAATGAACACAAACTCCAGCAGAGAAAGAGACGAACGACACTCACACACACTGATATGAGACTCAACAGCAGCTCTTCTCAACATTAAATAATGATTATTGGACTGAAGTGACTTTCACAGAAACAGCCTCATCATCTCTAAATGTCTCTTGATGCATGAAAACTATTAAATCTGAATTAATAATATAATCAGAAAGACTCTGTACTGATCATCACACATCTGAACTGTGAGTTTCTAAATGATCATGTGTTTCTCAAAGCATTTTTAAAAAGTTTTGATGACCTGTGACCTCTGGAATGACCTTTGACCTCTCATGGAGTTCACAGTGAAATACTTGATTCTTTTAGAGATTCAACTCTGTCATTTGATTCATCAGAAACCTGCAGTCTGAACCAGAGACTGAATGAAAAAGAAATGATTTATAAACACTCGTCTGTTGGATCATGAGAATAAAACACATTTAAAGCCTCAGAACTGATCAGTTTCATCTGCATGTGCTCATTTTCACTTGTGTTTTACTCCAGCAGGGTTTTTGCTCAGAGAGTCACTTTGCATCGGCTCATGCTTCAGCGCTCCGAGTGTTTATAGCGTTCAGACTCAAACACTTTATAACACACTGCTGTTTACCACGGTACAAACCCAACAAACACCATGAATCTCTTCAGCAGCTTCATCTGGATTCTGGCAGCTTTTATTCCAGGTAACAGACGTGAAAGCTCGTCATTTTTGAGTCTGTAATGTTCATTTCATCTGATTAAACACATTAATGTTGTTGTCGACAGCATCCAGAGGAATCACTGTGACTCAGCCTGAAGCTGTGACTGTTTCTGAAGGACAAAACGCCAATATAGAGTGTAAAACTGATACTGGGATATATAGCTGGGGTTTAGCTTGGTATCAGCAGAAACATGGAGAAGCTCCTAAACTCATCATTACTGGGGTAAATGATCTCTATGATGACAGTTTAAGCCGATTCAGTGGGAATGGAGAAGGAGGTGGGACAGATTTCACTCTGACCATCAGTGGAGTCCAGACTGAAGATGCTGGACATTATTACTGTCAGAGTTTCCACTGCAGAACAGATTCTGATGGTGATTGTGTGGGTGACTATGTGTTCACACAGTGATAAAGAGTCGTACAAAAACCTCCGTCAGTCAGAGTCACAGTGACTGAACTGATACTGCAGCTGCTCACACACTTTCACACACTTTCACACACACTCAACAGTGAAGAAACGACTCAATATGATCTTATTGAACATCACTTTTGTTGAGATTCATCAGTTTTTAACCTTTTTGATTGTGATTTTTTTTTAGAAGACATGTTTTTCTCCTGCTAACATCCTTTATGTAGAAATTCAGTCACTTTTGATCTTCACTTCAGTGGATATTTTTCCATTCTTCACCACATTTTAATTTTCTGCATTTATAATTTATCTTTATTCTTCTTTCTAAACTGAATCATCATCAGCATCATAAACATGTTCTGCTTGATCAGTTTAATAAGTCTATTGATTTATTAACTTCATCCCTCATAATGCAGATATTAACAGCATCATATAAACACATTCCTCAGTTTCACAGCAGATGATAATGAAAATAATTGATATAAATATCTATGTATGGAAGAAATAACAATGATATAAAAATTAAATTTAAAATTAAAGACCAGATTACCCAACAGCTGTTGTCCACCATCAAAAACATATGCATGTCACCATATATTTTTTAGATTTATTTTATAAGATTCATAAAAGTGAAGATGTTTCTATCATGTGACTCACAATCAAACTCAGTTGATTCAGTGATTGACAGAGACTCGTGTGTGATGATCCTCATGTCTGTTCAGAAACTGCAGGAACATGGATTAGGTGTAAATTTGGGGATTAACAGTGACGTTTCAATCCAACTACAGTAAAAATGTTCTAAATATTTATTAATATAACAAAGTTGGTCTTGTAAATGTATTCAGAATTGAATGATGCCATTTTTAACAGTTTGGCTATTAGAAGATTGAATGATATGAAAAATACTGATTTTTCTTTTTGTATTTTGTGTCTGTTAATGAGTGACTGTCTTCAGGTAAATGATCTGGAGTGTGTTTGCATATTGATCAGATGCTTCAGTGCTCTGAGAGTGTTTATAGTGCTGTGAGTTTAACACTTCATCACTGACACACACAACAATCTTCATCAACATGACCTTCATCATCATCTTCATCTGGACTCTCACAGCGTTTGCTCAAGGTTTGTGGAGCACAAGTTTGATATCAATTCATTTCTTCAAGTATATTGTCAAAGTTTTGAGTTGATTTTCTTCTTGTTGTGTGTTTCAGAGTGTAGAGGACAGATCACCGTCACTCAGAGTCCCTCAATGACAGCAGCTCAACCAGGACAAACTCTGAACATCAACTGTAAAACCAGCACAGATGTGTATTATCAAAGTTCTTATGGACATTATTTAGCCTGGTACTTACAGAAACCTGGAGAAGCTCCTAAACTCCTGATTTATTTAGCAAACACCCTCCAGTCAGGAACTCCATCTAGATTCAGTGGCAGTGGATCTAACAGTGATTTCACTCTGACCATCAGTGGAGTCCAGACTGAAGATGCTGGACATTATTACTGTATGAGTTTCCACTATCCAAACAGTCAATATGTGTTCACACAGTGATAAAGAGTCGTACAAAAACCTCCGTCAGTCAGAGTCACAGTGACTGAACTGATACTGCAGCTGCTCAAAGGAGGATCTGAAACAACATCGTCACACAAACATCTGAAATAAAATCATCTAAATTAATCTGCCACTCTTAATAATTATAGAGGTCAGAAAGAGATTTTGTGCTCTTATAGATCAGTCACACGTTTGAGATCTGACTGATTTCAGCTGCCGCCTTTTATTAATAATAGGTGTTAATTTTCATAATTCTCCATGGTTATTTGATTTGAGTATCTCATCCTAACATGTCATTTGTACACTATACACTGTATTCATACTATATACTGCAGACAGTAAGAGTTTTATATCAGCTGCTGTTTTAATTGTAGTCCTGATCAACAGTTCAGTTCAGACACGCCTCTCCCTCCTCTGCACCAATCACAGCCTCTGATCAGAAAGAGCAAGATAAGAATATTAATTTGTGCTTTTAACTGAATTTTTATTGAAAACTTGTTCACAAAACTATGAGAAGATACAAACTGGTATCTGATGATACATGAGCTGATAAACCTCAGTGTAACTGATGAATATGAACAAACCTCTGATCCAATGGAGAGAAACTGGAACAGGAGAAACTTCTTCAGCTGGTACTTACAGAAACCTGGAGAAGCTCCTGAACTCCTGATTTATTCCACAAACTGCCTCAACAGTGTCATTTACTGAAGTCAAACAGTGAATCTGAGCGAGTTAAACTCATATTTCATCATCAGGTGGAGTGATTGTGTTTCTCTCAGAATAGAGCAGATGTTCATCGTCCTCAGAGGAGTTTGATGATCCTGTGACTCCAGAAACACTCAAAATAACTATTGAGCAGAAAAACATGTAGAAAAGGGTTTTTCAAACTCAAATCAAATCAAACTTTATTTATAAAGCACTTAAAAACAACCGAAGTTGACCAAAGTGCTGTACAGAAAAATATATAAAACATAAAATACTCAACTCATACAAGACATAAAAACAAAAACAAATTAAGAAACAAATGTCAAAATCAGTCAAAGGCCAAAGAGAAAAGGTGGGTTTTAAGAAGTGACTTAAAAGAAGACAATGAAGAGGCCCGTCTAACGGGCAGAGGCAGATCATTCCACAGTTTAGGAGCTGCTACAGCAAAGGCACGGTCCTCTCTGAGCATCCGCTTGTTTTGGGCACATTCAGGAGCAGCTGATCAGCTGACCTGAGAGAACGGGTGGGTGTATAAGGGTGTAGCAGCTCAGAAACGTAGGGTGGAGCAAGACCATTTAGAGATTTAAAAACAAATAAGAGAATTTTAAAATGGATCCTAAAATGTATCGACAGCCAGTGAAGTGAGGCTAAAATAGGGGAAATGTGCTCGTATTTGCGTTAACAGACGTGCTGCAGCGTTTTGAACCATCTGCAGACGAGCAACAGAAGACCCACTAACCCCCACATACAGTGCGTTACAGTAATCCAGCCGAGTGGTAACAAAGGCGTGGATTACTGTCTCAAAGTGTTGCCTTGAAAGAAATGGCTTTACTTTGGCCAGCTGCCTCAATTGAAAAAAGCTTGATTTAACGACTGCCCTGATCTGACTGTCAAGCTTGAGGTCAGCGTCGATTTTAACCCCTAGGTTAGTGATTGTTTGCTTGTTGTACTGGGCCAAGGCCCCCAAATCAAGAGAAGGGGTCCCAATGGTGCCACCAAAAACCATCACCTCTGTCTTTTTTACATTAAAACTTAAAAAAGTAAGAGACATCCAGGCCTGTATATCAGCAAGACACTCGAGTAACGGTGCGACAGTGTCGTTCTTTTTCAGAGGCACATAAATCATCTGCGTAAAAGTGGAAAGACATGCCATGCTTCCTGATTATTGAACCTAGTGGGAGCAAATACAAAGAGAAGAGAAGTGGGCCTAAAACTGAGCCCTGTGGGACCCCACAAGAGAGAGGAGCAGAGGAGGACTCAGAGTCACCACAACTGACACAGAAAGTCCAACCATCCAGGTAGGACCTAAACCATTCAAGTGCTAATGCTTGATGCCCACCCACTGCTCCAAACGTGAGATCAGGATTTCATGGTCCAGCAGTTAAATCAAGAAGCACAAGAGTAACACAATCACCAGAGTCAGTAGCTAAAAATATATCATTAAACACTTTTAAAAGAGCAGATTCTGTGCTGTGCAAAGTTTTAAAACCGGACTGGAACATTATTATGGGCTTTCAAAAAGGCCATTAATTGACTGCAGACTATCTTTTCAAGGATTTTTGAAAGAAAAGGTAGTTTTGGAGATAGGCCTAAAATTTGCAAGATCTACAGGATCCAGACCAGGTTTTTTAATCAGAGGTTGCACTACTGCATGTTTAAAATTTTTAGGAACCACACCTGAAGACAGACTGCTATTAACAACTGCAAGAACATATGGCCCTACAGTAGGAAAGATCTCTTTAAAAAAGCCGAGGAGGAACAGCATCATGTGGAGAACCTGAGGGCTTCAAATGATCAACAGTCTCCTGTAACACAGACAAGGTCACAAGCTCAAACCTGTCAAAAACAGCAGAACAGAGGACATGGATTGAGGGGTCATAAGCAGAAGGTGAAATAAGAGCTCTAGTGGAAGTGACCTTATCAATAAAAAGTGCATCAATACAGACTGTTTGCGGAGCATTAAGAACAGAATCAATAGTCTTAAACAAAACACGAGGCTTGTTACAGTTTGACAGAATAATTCCAGATAAATACTGTCTTTTAGCATCTTTCACAATTGTCTGATAATGACGCCAGCAGTCCCTTAGCATTTGAAGTGATACATGCAGTCTGTCCTTTTTCCATTTGCGCTCAGCTCTACGGCACTCGCGTCTGACAGCACGAGCCGTGTCATTCAACCAAGGCTCAGAGTTAGTTTTAGGCTGCCTAATTTTTTGCATTTTGAAATGTAGAATCTATAAATGTTCAATAATATAAAAGCAATATCACACTTGTAATCATGATGTTGGTCTGATATTGGGATTAAACAGCGCTCCTGTTCATCTGATGTTGCTTCATCAATAAAGGATTATATTAACATGTGAAATGTTTTGAGAAATCTCAATGAAACCACATTAAACTTATCTTAAACCTGTCACTCCTGAAGCGTTTGCATAGAGAGAGTGTTTTACATGAGCGACACACGCTTCAGTGCTCTGCATGTGTTTATAACTCTGTCAAACATCAAACATGATCAACAACTGTTTTCACTAGAACTGAACCTACAACCAACAAAAATGACTTTCAGCACCATATTGATCTGGACGCTGGCAGTATTATGTCGAGGTTTGTGTCAGTAAAGATTACATACATTATTTACTTGTTATTTTTATGTGTTGTGAAGATATATGGTTGTAAAAGTGTTTGTGATTTCTAATCTTTCTCTCTTGTCAGAATCTGTTGGTCAGGTGACAGTGACTCAAACTCCCTCAGAGCTGCTCTCTCAAACTGGACAATCAGTCACTGTGACCTGTAAAACTAGCAGTGATCCAGACTACGGGTGTAGTGGACAGTGTCTTGCCTGGTACTTACAGAAACCTGGAGAAGCTCCTAAACTCCTGATTTATGGAACAAGCACCCTCCAGTCAGGAACTCCATCTAGATTCAGTGGCAGTGGATCTAACAGAGATTTCACTCTGACCATCAGTGGAGTCCAGACTGAAGATGCTGGACATTATTACTGTATGAGTTTACACAGTGGTGTGTTCACACAGTGATAAAGAGTCGTACAAAAACCTCCGTCAGTCAGAGTCACAGTGACTGAACTGATACTGCAGCTGCTCACACACATTCACACACTTTCACACACTTTCACACACACTCAACAGTGAAGATTTTCATAAATATTAAATTATATATAACACATTCAAGTTTTTTCACATGGTAAATACTTAAACTATAACACTCTTTATCTTATTAAATGAATCTAACACTATATCTGTGAGGTTCATAATTTGGCCGCATGTTCTTGTTTCATCATGTATCTGCAGGTGTTTTCATGCTCCACTGAGTGAAGTTTATTTATAAAATATGAGCTAAAGCCCTGATCCAATGAAAGACCTGAAACAAAAATGACACAAAGAAGAGCTCAAAGACACAATTATATTTTATTTAATGACTGAAGTTTAATAAAATCACACACATAGTCTTGTGTGAAAGTCAGAAAGCAGATGCAGATGAAGCGACTGAAGCTGATGGAGAATGAACGAGTCCCTCATGTGCTGCAGAGAAACACACTGTTGGTCTCCATGAGTGAGAAGAGCAGCAGATCTCCTCTGAACACTGCCGTCTCCTCACACAGGCCGGCCGCTCTGTGTGTCCTCACAGTGTCTCCATCCACTCCTGCTGCTGCTCCAGCTGTACAGACCGTCCTTCTCCAGGAGCCCAACGCTGCTCTCCTGAGACCTGCTGCTCCCGTCCACCTTCAGCTCAGGCTCCAGTCTGACGGGAAGCCCTTGTTGGCCACACACACCAGTGTCACTGTGTTCAGAGAGGAGATCTCTGTGCTGACGCTCACAGAGAAATCACACTGACCAGTGGCTTTCCTTTAGGATTCAAGAGAAAACTGGGAGAAATTCTCCAACAGCGAGAGAAACAACATGAAGAAGAAAATCACATCATTATTCCATAAACGCATTAATGATCACAAACTGTATAAATGAAAAGAGAAAACGTTCAGAATATGGTTCATATTCTGGTAAATTTGCTGATTGATTATGAAATAACTTAAAAAGAAAATATAACTGAGTTTCAAACTGATACTTGAGATGTTAAACTGTTCCTAAAATACGATACAATAATCATGTTTAAAGCAATAAAGTGTATTTAAGATGAATAAACCTTCATTTAACACAATTCTGCCACCATATTTTATTTTCACCTTTCATATCTTCAATTTAATATACTTCACCAGCTAACACATTTTTGTTCTGAGAACGTTTTCCTCCAACGTTATGAGAACATTTAAAAACTCTTCTGCAAACAATGTATAAATAATGTTTTTGTGCTAACCTTTTGAGAACATTATTAAAGACCAGATAACGTTGAACAAACACTCTATTAATGTTACTGGAAGAACGTTTGTTCATAACTTTGAGAGAACATTGCCAGAACGTTAGCCAAAGTTACGAGAGCGTTGCCTGTTAGCTGTAGGAGCTTGTTTGAGTTCACTGAGAGAGCTCCACTGATCGGAGAAAGAGCTTTACCAAATCACCAAACAAATAACTAATCTAAGCACATATATGCAGTATAAAGCAGTAGTGCAGTTATAGTCCACAATAATCACAAGACTGGAATACTGTTTTTCACACTCACACACTCTTCTGATGAAACTGACCATCCTTTCCTCACTTTCTCCTCAACTGATGCTTTGTGCACAATGGTGCAAATACCAGTAAATTGACTAGCACAAACCTTGTGACAGACGGGTTTGACTCAACTAGAATCAGAGAAACAGAGAGAGTAAACTGATATCAGATCAAACAAACAATAATGGTCCCAAACAGTAGATAGTTTTGCTTTTGTACATCAAACTCTGCACTGATCTGAACCTTCTCTGTGACCTCTGACCCCTCCAGCGTCCAGCTCACCTGCGCCCCCTGCATGTAAGGGAATATGTGTGTGTTTTGGTTCAATGTTGTGATCACGTTATCTGACATGACACAGTTCAGAAAGTCTCAGAGAAGGTCTGATGATGTTCTTTCTACAGAATAAATTCAACCCCTGATGTGTTTTATACACGTTTGTTTCTCACAGCTATAGAAAGTGTTTCTGGATTGATGTTTCTGAGCTGTAAAGGATCCCAAAGACAATTCAACAAAGCTACATGCTAAACTTATGTTAACTTATTATGTGCATTGACGCTATCCAAAGGCCAAGTGTTTGTCTTATGTTGGCCATATACCCTGTTAAGTAGGCCAGAACTAAAGTACTGTTTGGATCAAATTTATTCATCACTGTATTAACTGTACTTGTTAATCTCTGTCCGATCCTGTTCATCAGTGTCTGTCTGTTCACACCGCCCTCTAGTGGCGCAGTGATGTAGTGCAAAATAACATGAATAAAACTGTTTTCTCTCACTCCAGTTTTGCTCTGAAGGGTTTCTGTCATCAGTACAGCTGTGATCACCTGCGGTCTCGTACCTGCAGCTGAATTAGAGTTGAGATAATGATAATATAGTTTTGAAACATTTCAACTTCACAATTTAAATTGGTCCTAAATTGTATGCTACATTTAGAGCCTCATTTAAATACAGAATGAGTTCATTTGCATATTGATCAGATGCTTCAGTGCTCTGAGAGTGTTTATAGTGCTGTGAGTTTAACACTTCATCACTGACACACACAACAATCTTCATCAACATGACCTTCATCATCATCTTCATCTGGACTCTCACAGCGTTTGCTCAAGGTTTGTGGAGCACAAGTTTGATATCAATTCATTTCTTCAAGTATATTGTCAAAGTTTTGAGTTGATTTTCTTCTTTTTGTGTGTTTCAGAGTGTAGAGGACAGATCACCGTCACTCAGAGTCCCTCAATGACAGCAGCTCAACCAGAACAAACACTTATAATACACTGTAAAACTAGCAGTGATGTGTACAAGGATAGTAATGGGGGTCGTTTAGCCTGGTACTTACAGAGACTCGGAGAAACTCCTAAACTCCTGATTTATTGGGCCAACCGCCGTCAGTCAGGAACTCCATCTAGATTCAGTGGCAGTGGATCTAACAGTGATTTCACTCTGACCATCAGTGGAGTCCAGACTGAAGATGCTGGACATTATTACTGTCAGAGTTTCCACTATCCAAACAGTCAACGTGTGTTCACACAGTGATAAAGAGTCGTACAAAAACCTCCGTCAGTCAGAGTCACAGTGACTGAACTGATACTGCAGCTGCTCACACACTTTCATACACTTTCACACACTACTGACACACAGAGGACAAACACAGGAACTACACATGTGCTCAAAACTGACTTATGACTGAAATCAGCTCTACTAGACTGTGATCTGTCCTGTGACAGACGGGTTTGACTCAAATATGCTCAGAATCAGAGAAAACAGAGTGTGTAAATCAATATGTAGATTCATATGTTGTTTTGTTTTTGTACATTAAACTACACTAAAGTCATGGTGTATCAGTAACATGCAGATGTTTTCAAGCAGCTCCTTCATCTAAAGCTGTTTATAAATGTATTACTCATAACTCATTTCTCATGAGCAGAAGTGAAAGTGTTCCAGTTGAGAGCGTTGAACCAATCAAAGAGTGAAACTGTGAGTTTGAGGTGAAAATCACATTTGCATTGGCAGGTTTAGTGATTGTGATCCTCTCAGAATAGAGCAGCTCCGTCTCCAGTGACCATGTTCAAACCCCAAGAGCTTCATTTGACATTTCCTGCTAAATGCAGCTGTTCTCAACTATTACAATCAATCAAAAGCAGCTGAAACTTTAGTGCAGGACTTTGAATGAACGACACACTGATCAATGATGCAGTCGGACACAAATGTAACGCGTTCAGAAGCTTTATTGAATGAACAGCAATGGCAGCACATTGAAAGACTGCTTCAGTATTGAGCTGTAAATCACGTGACTGCTGTGAATCCTGCCGGACGCTCAGATACGGCTCGTCTGGACCGGAGAAACATCAGCACTGGGAGCTCTTGAGGAACGAGGCCTCGTGATCAGCTCCGTCATGTCTTACTCTGCAGACGAAGCGATCCGCGCCTTCCCAGCGTGCTTTGCTGAGGCTCAGGACGCTGCTGCGGCTGTAGCGTCCGTCCCGCTCGCTCTCTGCGCTGGTCTGAACCCCCTCGGTGACCTCTGACCCGTCCAGCGTCCAGCTCACCGTCGCCCCCTGTGGAGAGTAAGAGCTGAGCAGGCAGAGCAGTGCGGCTGAGTCTCCAGAGATCTGCAGAGAAGAGGGCGGCAGCAGAAACACGGAGGGCTTCACTGCGGGACCAGCTGCACAAACACACACAAACACACATGAACTTTTAGTCTTTTAGATCATAGTTTCTCAATTAGATTTCAGACGTGGTAATGTAGTAAAAATCACAATATCATATTTACAGAAATTCCACATCACTGCTTTCATTCATAGACCACATACAAACTATCCTGAATTCATTTTAGAGATATTCTCCATTAAAATAACATATTCACTGCTACTAAATATATCATGTATAAGATATATGCATAAATGTAAATCAGTTCTCTGAAGCAGACATGATATATTGTGAAATTTATGCTAATTTGTTTTTTTCTGAATTTAGTAATCGATAGTTTTTGATAGTTTTATTACAATGTCTTTATAAGATATAAGACACAATTTTAAATGATCAGTTCAATATATTATTTATATTTTGAAAATAATCACCATTCAGGACACTTAGATAATATATTGATCATTGTTAGTTCATGTTAGTTAATAATGAACAAATGAGACTTTATTTTAAAGTGTCACCAATTAAATATATTAAGAAATAATTTAAAATATCATAAAATATTGCATTTAATTAAAATACAATGACATGTTTGCATACATTAGATTTGAAATTACTAATGTAAAACATTAAATATGAAAATAAAATATGCCTGGAAACATCAAAAACATAAAATATCACCAACTTTGACATATTTATAATATAGCAGACAAAATCAAATATTTAAATACTTTGAATGGTGGAATCAATCAGTAAAATAGAATAAAATGTGACGATAAATAAGATTTGAAATGTAAGTAAAGCTTTTCAAGAATACATTTTTTTTTGTAAAAAAAAATATTGTTGCCAAATGTTCTTAAATAACCTTAAACCTGCTTTTAAAAACACAAACATCATGTTTTTAATAAAATCATTTAAGAAAGACTTACTTCTGATCACCAGTTCAGTTCCTCCACCGAAAGTGTACCACAGTGCTTCATTCTAGTGAAAGCGTCGTACAAAAACCTCCGTCACACTCAAATGAACACAAACTCCAGCAGAGAAAGAGACGAACGACACTCACACACACTGATATGAGACTCAACAGCAGCTCTTCTCAACATCAACATGATTGAGCTGAAAACACACACTAAATATTCATCTTTTTAAAAAAAAAAAAAACTGCTTTATAATGAAATCTTCAGCCAGATTTAGATGGTCATTCTCTATTGGATGACCTTTGACCTGTTCTACAGTATCATGATGATATCAAATCTGCAGCACAGGTATTAAATGATAACATGAAGTAAATCAGGAGTGTCTGTTTCTGAAAATGATCAATAGAAATTTATTAGCAAAGATACTAAATGACAAAACAGTGTTTCTGCTGTCTTCAGGTAAATGATCTGGAGTGTGTTTGCATATTGATCAGATGCTTCAGTGCTCTGAGAGTGTTTATAGTGCTGTGAGTTTAACACTTCATCACTGACACACACAACAATCTTCATCAACATGACCTTCATCATCATCTTCATCTGGACTCTCACAGCGTTTGCTCAAGGTTTGTGGAGCACAAGTTTGATATCAATTCATTTCTTCAAGTATATTGTCAAAGTTTTGAGTTGATTTTCTTCTTCTTGTGTGTTTCAGAGTGTAGAGGACAGATCACCGTCACTCAGAGTCCCTCAATGACAGCAGCTCAACCAGGACAAACTGTGAACATCAACTGTAAAACCACAGATGTGCTTAATGGAGATCATTTATTCTGGTACTTACAGAAACCTGGAGAAGCTCCTAAAAACCTGATCCGTCATGTAAAAATACTCATCGCTGGAACTCCATCTAGATTCAGTGGCAGTGGATCTAACAATGATTTCACTCTGACCATCAGTGGAGTCCAGACTGAAGATGCTGGACATTATTACTGTCTTGGTAGCCACTGGATCAATGGCTGGATGTTCACACAGTGATAAAGAGTCGTACAAAAACCTCCGTCAGTCAGAGTCACAGTGACTGAACTGATACTGCAGCTGCTCACACACTTTCACACACTTTCACACACTACTGACACACAGAGGACAAACACAGGAACTACACATGTGCTCAAAACTGACTTAAGACTGAAATCAGCTCTATTAGACTGAGATCTGTCCTGTGACAGATGGGTTTGACTCAAATATGCTCAGAATCTGAGATAAACTGATATCAAATCAAATAAAACACAAATTTTCCTCAGTTCCGGTGTTCAATCATACTGTACCCCTGATAAACTTGCCTTATAAAACTACAACTGAAACTCCATAAGCAGAAGTGAAAGTGTTCCAGTTGAGAGCATTGAATCAAACTTTGAATGAACGACACACTGATCAATGATGCAGTCGGACACAAATGTAACGCGTTCAGAAGCTTTATTGAATGAACAGCAATGGCAGCACATTGAAAGACTGCTTCAGTATTGAGCTGTAAATCACGTGACTGCTGTGAATCCTGCTGGACGCTCAGATACGGCTCGTCTGGACCGGAGAAACATCAGCACTGGGAGCTCTTGAGGAACGAGGCCTCGTGTTCAGCTCCATCTTGTCTTCCCAACATGCTTTGCTGAGGTTCAAGACTCCTACATTACAGCAGCCAAATAAACTCTGACATTAAAATATCAAGTCAAAGTACCCGACTAAAGAAAACACTGATTACCGTGATGGTGATATCAAAAACCCAAACAAATTTCAATAAAATTTCAACAACAACAAAAAACCTCTGTTAAGCTAGCTTCTGTGGATTTAAAACAGATCTGCTGAGATCTTGAGAGATTTAATTAATTATTTTATCTTCAGTTGATCTTATCTAAGGCTGTGGCTGAAGTCAGTTGTGGTTCTTGTTTCTCTGTCCTTTGTTGATTCTGCTTGTTAACAGCAGCTATCTTTGATAAAGCACAATCATTACTTAATTATCTCATTAAATCCTACACTGATTCAGTGTTACATTTAACAGCCTGTAGTGTGCACACTGAGAAGTGTTCATTTCATCTGGGCTAACCCATGTGGGGCCTACATGGAAACTGCAGACAAAACTGACGGTGCCCCAGTTATACAGCAGGTCAAACCCTTCTAGGCCACACAGGGCTGTGTTGGTTGGGAAGCGTCCCGTTAGCGCAGGGGTCCTCAACTCCAGACCTCGGGATCCACATTCCTGCAGAGTTTAGCTCCAACCCTAACAGTTAATGATAAAATTAAGTGATTCATTAAGGGATTATTAAGCTTTAATGATGAACATGTGATGTTAACAAGCAGAATCACTGAAGAAAATACACAGCAAAAACTGCAGTGTTAAATTAACTCTCCTGAGAGTATATGTGAGACCATACTCAAGAGTGTTAAAGTGTTAATATAAGAGTGTTAATTGAACACTGAAGCGGTGTTAAAGTTAATGAGTTAATTAAGTGATTAACACTGATGATTGACCATTATTGAAGATACCTGATGATAACAAGCAGAATCACCAAAGGAGAAAATCACAATTTTTAAGTTACCATCATGGAGATGAGGGTTTGCTTTAGTTGAGCTCTTGTCCCTTGACTTTTTAAAATAAAATTTTGTTTGGGCAGTTTTAACTGAGTTATAACATCCAGACAAACAAATGGAAAAGATAATCAGGTGGTGTTGGTTATGTTTTCATATGATCATAGTTTGATCTGAATCACTGAACTCATTTAGAGCCCAATCTCTGAGTTAGGTTTACATTTTTGATTACAGCAGCACTGTGATTCTACAGCAGAAGATCAGCTTTATCAATATTATCTGAAGGATTTCTCAAAAGTTGTTCTGATTTAAAAAAAAAAAAATATTATTTTAGGCACACACAGACATCAAGAATCAGCCTGTGAATCTCAACGACGGTGACAAGCAACATATTCTGATCAACAGATCAACTCTGAACATTAGAAAACAAGCTACTAAAAAGTCACATAAAAACAGAACAAAATAAAATATGAGAATAAAGGAAATTACTAAAACAATTCAGCTCATAATTTATTCATGCAGCAATGCATGATGGGAGGCATGGATTAATTTTGATTGGTGGCTCCCAGAATGCACTGCAACATGCTTTATTATTCTCACCACTGTTGAGATTCACGGGCTGATTCTTGATGTCTGTGTGTGCCTAAAATAATAATAATTATTATTTTTTTAAATCAGAACACCTTTTGCAAAATCCCTCAGATTATATTGATAAAGTTGATCTTGTGCTGTAGAATCACAGTGCTGCTGCAATCAATAATGTGAATCTAACTCAGAGATTGGGCTCTAAATGAGTTCAGTGATTCAGGTCAAACTATGACCATATGAAAACATAACCAACACCACCTGATCATTTTTTCCATTTGTTTGTCTGGATGTTATAACTCAGTTAAAACAGCCCAAACAAAATTTTATTTTTAAAAGTCAAGGGTCAAGAGCTCAACTAAAGCAAACACTCATCTCCACGATGGTGGCTTAAAAATTGTGATTTTCTCCTTTGGTGATTCCGCTTGTTATCATCAGGTATCTTCAATAATGGTCAATCATCACTGTTAATCACTTAATTAACTCATTAACTTTAACACCGCTTCAGTGTTCAATTAACACTCTTATTTTAACACTTTAACACTCTTGAGTATGGTCTCACATATACTCCCAGGAGAGTTAATTTAACACTGCAGTTTTTGCTGTGCAGATTTACTAGAAAGAAATAATATAACATCTATATGACTGACAATACTGGACGTCACCAATGAATCTGACCATTTCACAAAAAGAATGTCATAATCAAAACCAAACCATTATGACTGTGATTCCCAAAGCATTGTAAACCTAAACTGCTAACCTTTGGTTCACATCACTATTGGGAAACACAGCCCAGATCATAGTTTCTCTGACCATAACAAATGTGCTTTACAAACACAAAGTTGGAGCAGCCTGAGATAAATTAATGTTAATAGAGTCAAGAGCCCAGCTAAAGGAAATGCTTTTCACCATCATGGTGACTTCAAACTAAACTTTCATTCAAACATTAACATCTAAACATCTGTTAATTCTCAGTAAGAACTTTTGTTGATGTACGACAGAAATCAAATCAAACTGGTTAATAATAAGTGTAATAATGTTTAATGGCTGGAAGTCAGTTGTAGTTGTTGTGTCTCTCTTTTTCTCTTGTTGTTTCTTCAGTGATTCTGCTTATTAACATCAGTCTCCACTAATTGTCAATCATCACTCAATCATCAATCAATTATCTCATTAACTTTAACACTGCTTCAGTGTTACTTTTTAACACCCGGTAAGATGGACTCTTATGTTCACTTTGGGTGTTAATTTAACACTGGGGATTTTGCTGCGTGTATAGTTAAGTACTTTCACTTAAATGACAATTAATAGGAAATGGTCATGGACCGACGGACCTAATATAGACATGATCTGCATGTCTATCCGACGTCCAGTGTTTAGTGGGATTTTTTAACATCTTCTGTAAAAATGAATGTTTTTGTTTGCTTAAAAATCTACAGATTTATACTGTGAATTCCAATGTGCACAACCCCAAAAGATGTAGTTTTACTCAAATAATACCATAAAATCTAAGGTTTTTAGACATTTTCAACATTACAATATTTAATTGTAAAATGTATGCATATTTATTTGTTTTCACAGAAAATATTTATAATTTCAACATTTTATTACAGTAAAAAACAAAGTTTTATCCAGTCTCACAATTAACGGTTATTCAATCTATTTAATACAGTAAAAGGAAGTTTTTGGTTTTACGCTCCATTACCGTTGGAATTTGACGGTGTTTTGCTGTATATTTTACTGACTTTTTTTACAGTGTGGATTTGGTGTAAATTTGGGGATTAACAGTGACGTTTCAATCCAAAAATATTCTCAGAGTCTCACAGGAGATTCAGGTTAATTTACTAAATCTTGCAGATTTATTCTGGACAGAATGATCTGATACAATTTACAACATGTTGGCAATTAGAAGACCAAATATTATGAAAAGGATTATTTTTACGCTATATTTTCACTTCAGTAATTGTATTTTGTGTCTGATAATGAGTGACTGTCTTCAGGTAAATGATCTGGAGTGTGTTTGCATATTGATCAGATGCTTCAGTGCTCTGAGAGTGTTTATAGTGCTGTGAGTTTAACACTTCATCACTGACACACACAACAATCTTCATCAACATGACCTTCATCATCATCTTCATCTGGACTCTCACAGCGTTTTCTCAAGGTTTGTGGAGCACAAGTTTGATATCAATTCATTTCTTCAAGTATATTGTCAAAGTTTTGAGTTGATTTTCTTCTTGTTGTGTGTTTCAGAGTGTAGAGGACAGATCACCGTCACTCAGAGTCCCTCAATGACAGCAGCTCAACCAGGACAAACTGTGAACATCAACTGTAAAACCAGCAGAGATGTGTACAGACCTAGTGGGGTTGATTGTTTAGCCTGGTATTTACAGAAACCTGGAGAAGCTCCTAAACTCCTGATTTATTATGCAAACCGCCTCCAGTCAGGAACTCCATCTAGATTCAGTGGCAGTGGATCTAACAGTGATTTCACTCTGACCATCAGTGGAGTCCAGACTGAAGATGCTGGACATTATTACTGTCAGAGTTTATACGGTGGTTCACACAGTGATAAAGAGTCGTACAAAAACCTCCGTCAGTCAGAGTCACAGTGACTGAACTGATACTGCAGCTGCTCAAAGGAGGATCTGAAACAACATCGTCACACAAACATCTGAAATAAAATCATCTAAATTAATCTTTTTTTATAAATTATTGAGGTCAGAAATCAAAGCATTAGCTGAGAGAAACAGACAAAGTCCATCAGTGTCACTGTTAAATTTCCTCATATTCATACCCTCTTTAGACTAAAAATGTTGTGGAAAATGTATATCTGCCTTGAGATTTTGTGCTCTTATAGATCAGTGACATGATTGAGATCTACATGTGAGTCGTCCACCATATTGGATCAGTCAGATCTGGTCTGTGAACACTGGAGAGCAAGTGAACTCCTGACTGCCCATATGGAAAAGTTTTGTTAAAAACATATGTGATTCTTATATGTTCCAACAGAATATTATAAGGGACATATATGCTGCAAAAACCGCATATACAAATTGCATAATATTTATGTATTTTCAATCCTATATGTCATATATGTCCCACATATAACTAAAGTCTTACAGATTTTCATGATGTAAAAACATAGGAAAATAATGCAAATTTAAGGCCTATGAATGTCCACCATATCTCTTAAGATGTATATAAAACATAGTGCATCAGTAAGGCTGTACTTTACTCATGTCCTCGCTCTTATCTTGTCCTAAGTGGAGCCCTACATATATTAATTACAAAATTAACATTTTAATTACAAAACTAATTAATTAGATTAACATTTTAACGTGGGATGACACTTGGTGACGTTAGTTGCATTAGCTCTGTGAACACAAAAATCATGGACATGATTCAGATATGTTAAAGGGTCAGGAGAAAAAGTCACACTTGGCTCCTTTGCGGTTAAAAATGACTGCCATAGGAAATTAATGGGAAATACGAAAACATACAAAAACTCTGAGAATGTTTTGGTGGTACAAACTACAATTTTTTTTTTTAATTAACCGATTAGTAATGTACAAACAACATGGCATTATTAACACACTGTTGCATTACAAATTACAGAACAGGTGCATGAGAGAATACAATATAACATAAGCAAAAATATATAAAAATAAATAATAATTAAATAACATCTAATAAAGGGGGCTAGGGTTTTTCTATTAAATCATATTCTTCTATAATGGAGAAAAGCTTTATTGCATTTTTCTTTTTCATCACTTGGAGGGCTTTTATATATGAAAGAAATTATAATTAATATAATTATAAATAGGCTATATACAATTTTCCCAGCATAATAATGTTGTTAATCAGGAAGTAATCTTTGTTACTGTTCATTATAAGTCCATAAGTGATGTCCTTTAGAGTGAAGTTTCCAAGGTGAGGCACCTTTGGATAAAGCCAGTCATGAATATCAGACCATAAATCCTCCACATACATACAATGAAAAAATAGATGATCTGTGGTTTCTATATCATCACAGAATATACATTTATTAGAATCAAACCCAAACCTAAGTCGTAGGAATTCACTGGATGGATATATCCCATTTAAAATTTGAAAAGGTACAAACTACAAATAAACCACTGTGCAGAAAAAAGTGCACAACAATGAAGGGGTCACGCTCTAAAATATCAAGAGTGCAAAACAGACACATCCACCCCACACTAGTGTGACTATAAAACAGAGCAAGTTTTTACAAATGGGAAATAATCAAGAAAATCAAGAATTCAGCCGCTCTGCAGGAATATGCACTATGCAAAAGACTTTAAAAAGAGGTTGAAATCAGATCTGATTCTGGCTCAGATTAATTGATGTGTAACCCGGGTAACCTAAGAAAAGGAAAACAAATTCTAGAAGAAAAAGAGATTCATCCAATCCCTGATTCGTGCTGCAATGAGAGACACCCCTAAGAGCCAATAGTAGCGGCGCATTCATAAGTCCCGCCCACTGGTCTCGCCGGCGCTGCTTTCAGCGTGAGCAGATGAGAGCGAGTCAGAGCAGATCAGCACAGACGGACCAGACAGTTTCTCCAGAAAATCCATTGATATAACTGGAAATGTGAGTGAGTGCACTGAAAGTGGAGCTTTTGAAGTCGATGCGTCAGCCTGAAGTGATGTCGTCGGAGACAGAGAAGAGAGAGAGACGGAGCGGATCCCAGAGTGTTGAAGCATTGTGAGTAATCTTCCTTGTGTGAATAAAGATATGTTTCTATTCTGCTTTAGGGAGTGAAATTCCAGATATTAATAATGTAAATGACATGTTGAAGTTTCTAAAATGATTAATTTCTGAGCCGTTTTGAGTAGGCCGCGTGCACACAGCGCGAGCTGAACTGATTACCACATGGGCTAAAGCTAACACGAGTAAATGTGATAATTGTGTCATGAAATGAGATAAAGAGTTATATATTAGTGTCGGTGTGTTTAATAACTGCCTATTAATATTTAATTTGATTGTGTCAATTTGAGATATTCATATGATTTATGGAAATGTCTGAATCAAAAGTTAATTGTTGTGTTTTGCAAGGCCTTACTTTCTTTCCATGGGTGTGAACGTGATAATTATAGTTTATTCTGGTCAATAAACCGAAATATAACTTTCACTTTACAACTTTTAGCAATTTATAACTAAACCATCACTGATTAAACATAGTTACTAGCTTCTTATTGTTCAGTTTATTTAATTGAAGTACCTTACTACACTAAAAATATGGTTTAAATAACGGCTAATATGCCCTTACTAGCCTATTTAAGTTGATCATTAATTACTAGTGTGTATGTGTGTAACATGCATAATTGTGGACCCTTAAAATAAAGTATTAACATCTCCTTTGCCTCCCTCCCCTTCAGGTACAGTCATTTATGTTCATCTGTTTACATTTATTGAGGTAAGAAGACAAATATCTAAGAAAATGAATGCGTATCATTTCCATCTCTTGTTTCTTGTTTCTTGACAGACCGAAAGGAAAAGGACAGTGATTCCCAAACCACAGAGAAATTAATTACTGTTGATGAGTATCAAACACAACCTCGACAGAGACTCAGAAGAGGCTGAAAAAATGGAGGAAAACGAAAAATTGAGAAATGATGACAAAAAAGTAAGAAAAATGCACATACTAGTTATTTTACTGTTGTGAATCAGCAGCCAGCTATCAAACTGTTTGGTGGATTACTTTAGTAGTTTTTACTGTCTTTGCACTTCAAACTTTAAATTTTTTTGCAGAACTGCTATTGCTTCAATATTATTATTCAACTTGCTATGTAAAGTTAAGACAAAGAATTTAATAATTATTGGTAATTAATTGCATTATCAAGTATATGACAAGAAACCTGAAAGTTTTCCAACCTCTAACATCTGGCATGATGGCTTTGTAAAACGCATCATTAACATTAAATTCATCAGCTTAGATGACCATATGTACACATAGTAAATAGGTGTAAGAGATTGCTTTATCATGTTTTATTTTGCTATATTTTTGTTGCTAGAGCTACCAAATCTGTTAAATGAAGTGAAGATGGCCCTGAAGTCTCAGTGTTCGTCCGCATCAGTCACATAACTTGGAAGATGGGACAGGATTTGCCACAGAGTAATTACAGAGCCCTTCCAGCAGAACAGGTAGTGTACTAGTTTATCTAGTCAATGAAGTGCTGAAACCCTGTTGTTGTTGTTGTTGTTGTTGTTGTTATTACTATATTCAATGTGATCCAGTGGGAGTAAGTTTAGGTTAGAGGATTTGTTCAGTTTCAAACGAAAATTAGCCCAAGCTTTACTTGCCCTCAAGCTGTCCTAGGTGTATATGACTTTCTTTTTTCTGATGAACACAATCTGAGAAATATTAATAAATATTCTGATGCATCCAAGCTTTATAATGGCAGTGAACGGGATCAATGAATATAAGGCTGAAGAAAGTGCCTCCATCCATCATAAACATACTCCACACGGCTCCAGGGAGCTTAATAAAGGCCTTCTGAATCGAAGCAATGCATTTGTGTTAAAAATTTAACAATATTTAACAAGTTATGCAGTAAAATATTTAGCTTCCGCCAGACCGCAATCCATATTCAAGTTATGAAGTAAATTGGAATCACGTCAGTTACAGTTTTTTCCGTAAGTTTATTAGGGAAGGTGTAGGACATAGTGTAAGCTAAAACTGCAAGAGTTTTACACTTTCTTCGTAACTTGAATATGGATGGCGGTCTGGTGGAAGCTAGATATTTTACTTCATAACTTGTTTAAATATGAATATTTTTTTACACAAATGCATCGCTTCGCTTCAGAAGGCCTTTATTAGGCCCCCAGAGCTGTGTGGAGTACGTTTATAATAGATGGATGTGGATGGAGGTACTTTCTTCAGCCTTATACTCATTGATCACTATCACTGCCATGCCATTATAAAGCTTGGATGTGTCAGGATATCTATTAATATTTCTCCAATTGTGTTCATCAGAAAGAAGAAAGTCATATACACCTAGGATGGCTTGAGGGTGAGTAAAGCTTGGGATAATTTTCATTTAAAAGTGAAATAATCCTTCTAAGTGTCTTGCTCAGTGCCACAATAGTAGCAATTCTTGTCAAACTCACAACTTTCTGGTTCCATTTGGAAGTCCAGATCCCCAAACATGCTGCTGTTGATTTGTCTAACTTGATATGTAGTCATGGACTGTGGGCAACTTTGTTTCCTAACATCAGCAATGTTTTGCCTTTTATTTGTTTGTCTCACAGGAGCAACGTTGCAGAAAGTGTCCTCATGTGGTGACCGCCAGCATTGGTACAGCAATTAATGCCAAACTTACTGAAATTAGAGGGAAGAATACACAAAAACATCTGAAAACCTTAATGGTCTTTGATGATTGATAGCCGTGACAGTGTGTTCAAGGTATTTTGTTGTTGTTGTTGGAGTGTGTTTGTGTGTGTGTGTTTTGCCTTCGCAAAGTTCAGTTTGATATCAAGTTGTAATTTTAAATTACTCTTGTGGAGTATAATTTGATTGTCTTGTTGATTGTGTTGAAATAAAAGTATTTCTAATGTAAATTTGTGCAAGTAATTGACTGAAATCATATATGATTTGTATATGCAGAGATATTGTAATATTTACTGAAATCATAAAAGATAATTATATGTAGAGATATGAGGAATTAGATGGAAACATATAAAGTTTGAAGAACAGACACACAATTTACCTATTAAAAACATATATAATCTGTATAAAATTCATATGAGCAAATCATGCAAAATTAAATGAATCCTATATGACTTGCATATGATTCAATCAAGAATTTTAAATGATTTGTATAGGAAATTTACTGATATTCATACACATTTTCTACTAAAATCATATACTATTACATACTGTTGTCATGTAAAACTCATATAAGAATTTTGCAGTATTCATATATGACCTAAAAATCCCATACAAGTTTTATGTGTGCTTTTTAGTATGAAAGTGGCCATAATCGGTCTGATTTTGTATATGACATGTATTGGACTTATATGAAACACATAAGGAAATTCTGGCTGATTTGAGTAAAGAATATATATGGTTGCTGTATATGAAACATACAGGTTTTTTTCATATGGGTGCATCTGCAACCTCTGTAATAAAGTTTCATGAGAAAATCGTAAAATCACTGTGGGGCATCGATTATAAAACACAAAGTTCCATTAGTTGCTTTTATTTGAGATATGGATCAACATGTGGATCAAGGTGTGGTTATTATACAAAAGAACAACAATACTGACATAAATCACAAGTATAAAAACATCAAACACTCATAAATAGTTGCAGAAACCTCAAGCAGCAAAACAATCAAATCAACTTCCACTTAATGAACACACACAGTCCTCTATCAGAACACAGTCCAGACCTCAACTCTCATTCTAGTGATTTCCAGCATGTCCACGAGCTCCAAGAGGAAGATGTGTGGCAGATATTTAAGGAATAATCAGTATCACCCTCTACTGCCTCATTCCCTTCATAACCTCATTCACATATGAATATCTATATATGCAATAGACATTAGCTGCTATTTTCACAGCATTTAGTTGATCATTAATGTGATTTTACATATTGAGTTATACAAAAACACAAACCAGCACATCCTCACCTCTGAAAGGTTTTCCTCTGTCCGTCTGGAGTTTAAAGCTCAGTGGTTTATATGCTGCAAAATGCTGTGATATTTTTGATGAAAGTCATTGATTTGTAAGTGTGAGTGATGAACAGCGTCATGTTGACCGTTGTGTTGATGTGTCCGGAGCGGTCGAATGGGCCTCTATGACACCACCTTATGTTTAACATCATTTTTAAATTCAGTGTGTGTCTTCCGGTATGATCCGCTTACACTTATTTTTAGATGTATAAAACAGCTCATTGTGCTGCTTGATATTGCAAACTGCCGTATTATTTTAATGTATTGTCTTCATTATAAACACACTTGTCTGTAGTGTGAATAGTTTCACTGTTTACTGCACTTTATTCTTCTTCTCGTTATTTCATTAATGAATCTGAAATCTTGTACATTCACAGAAAACAGTCTATATCTGCACTGAAAAATAAGAAGGATACATATCTAAGCCTCTGGAACAATTACTTTATTTGTTTATGTATGCATGCATTCATATTTATGCCATTATATATGCATAACTCTATAAATTAAAAATATAAATGCATTATTTATGGACTAAACTACATATGTATTTATTTAAGCATGTATTTTGTGTTTTATTTAACTTACTGACACCAAGTTTTAACTGATAAGCAAGATAAGAATTTTAATTTACACTTTTAACTGAATTTATGTTTCAGATGTAAACTAATGAATATGAACAAACCTCGTCTCTCTGTTAGTCAAACTCAACTGTCTCAAAGTTTGATGATCCTGTGACACCAGAAACACTCAAAATAACTATAAATGTGTTTGTCATGCATGTGCACCTCAAAAAAATACATTTATATATTCTCTGTGAGGTTCATAATTTGGCCGCATGTTCTTGTTTTTTTCATCATGTATCTGCAGGTGTTTTCATGCTCCACTGAGTGAAGTTTATTTATAAAATGAAGGTGGCTTTAAAATAATAAATGTAATCGTGAGAGTCAAAATACAGACAAAAATGTCACAATTATTTTTAAACATCCAGTTTGCTGCAGCAGTGTTTGATGAGGGAAATTTAATTCTTAACATTTCTGCTCTGCTGTCAGTGTCTGTGTCACATTTGAGAGGAAACGCTTTGAATTTGTGTCCCACCCCTGTGATTGGAGCTCAATATCAGAGCGTCTGTCAGTCCGACTGTAAATCCAACATCAGTGTCCTTCAGTTTCACTCATTCCCAGTAAAGATGAGGACACACGCTCTGATCATCTGCTCTCTGCTGCTGCTGCTCAACGGTGACACTCACTTTACTGCATTTACTACATTTACTACAGTACATGAACTTGTTCTGGTAAAGATCATTAATGTCTTCTGCTGATTTTCTTCTTGTTGTGTGTTTCAGAGTGTAGAGGACAGATCACCGTCACTCAGAGTCCCTCAATGACAGCAGCTCAACCAGGACAAACTGTGAACATCAACTGTAAAACCAGCAGAGATTTGTACAGTTATTCTGGGATATACTTATTCAGCTGGTACTTACAGAAACCTGGAGAAGCTCCTAAACTCCTGATTTATTGGACCAACCTCATCCAGTCAGGAACTCCATCTAGATTCAGTGGCAGTGGATCTAACAGTGATTTCACTCTGACCATCAGTGGAGTCCAGACTGAAGATGCTGGACATTATTACTGTCAGAGTTTCCATTGCAGAACAGATTATCGTGGTAATTGTGCAGGTGACTGTGTTCACACAGTGATAAAGAGTCGTACAAAAACCTCCGTCAGTCAGAGTCACAGTGACTGAACTGATACTGCAGCTGCTCACACACTTTCACACACTTTCACACACTTTCACACACACTCAACAGTGCAGAAACACAAATATGATCTTAATATCAGCTTTGTTGAGCTTCATCAGTATTGTTTAAGCTAATTAAAAATTCTTTTGATGTTATCATCTGTCACAGACACGTCAGGTTCCACCTCACTCCCTTACCCACGCACTCAATCACCAGCGTACTGATCACCGCCACCTGTTACTCATCAGCACTGCAATCACCACCACTACAAAACCACCACACTCACACACACTCGCTGTCCGGTCTCGTTTGCACTACTACACATGTATGCTTACCTTAAGGAATCCCAACGACATACTTACCTGCTCCAGTGATCTCCTCCATCTCCTTCGTCTCCTGTTCTCCTCGTGTGCCTGCCTGCCTGTGTGTGTGAGTGTCTCCGTCATCTCCCTCCATTGCATCTCTCCGCCAGCATCTGCAAGACAAAATCAGGACAGTATTACATTCTCTCCTTCTCTCAAGAACTACATATCTGCTTACCATCACCCTGTGCTCTGCTAATTGTGAAATAAACTTACCTGGATTGCTTTTACCTCTGCCTCCGTGTCTCTGTTGTAACATCATCATTTTTAGATCATTTATGGTTTATTTATCCTCATTTTCACTCACTCAATATTTTAAAGTCATTGATATTTTTGATCATGTACTTTTATTATTTTTTCTTCCTAATCTTAGTTATACAGTAAAGATCTGAGGAACTGAAGCTGTCGATCACACAGTGAGAGTTTATCTGGACACTTCCCAAAACTCCTGTTATAATCAGTGACGCTCTTACACTACACAATCAATCTCTGACTGGATTTACATCGTGTTTGCATTGTTAGTTATGGTGAAAGCATTTCTGGAGTGCAGAAATTTAGTTGTAATGACGAGATCACTGCATTCACACCATCAACAGACTGTCTGTCATCTGCTCAGTTTCTCATCACTGCAACCTTCCCTGTGATGAACAGATCTAAATATAAGGCAATAATCAACACTTTTCACAATTCGTTCATTTAGACAGCTGTAATAGTAAAAATGTAGTGATAGTATTCGAGAAGGTTTCACATGTAAACAATCAGAGCGTTAAAATCAGAGTGGAAATAGCCATTTATTTCTAAATGATGACAATTATTTGATGTAAAAATCATATTAACATTATAAATAATAATAAATCAGTTGGTGAAGCGACTCAGATGCCTGCAGTGAAATCTGTTCATCTAGGAAACACATTCACCATGTCCTGTAAAAGCAGTCCTGACGTCTATCAGAGTTGGGATCATCAACCTCTATCCTGGTTCAGTGATAAAGAGTCAAAAACCTCCGTCAGTCAGAGTCACAGTGATTTGTGCTAGAAACACTGAATAAGTTCATTCACAAATATGAGGCTGCAGCAGATGAGAAGATTTGAAGTCAATAACATCATTTTAGAGCTTCAGACGACTGAGAATATCGAGCACAGGTGAGATTATCAGAGATCCAAACACTGAAGGGTTCATCCTAGACCATTTGTCTATTTAACCCCAAATTTATCTGTGTATCATCTAGATACCCTGAAGACATCAAACAAGTGATCAACAGAATTTGGATTCATCAGATTGTTGAGAAGATATAGTTTTATAAGTGTATTGAGCCATGGCTAAATGAACTATCTTCTAAACGCTTTGACTAATTAAAATCCTTTTGATAACTTTTCTCATTAGTGTCTATGGTTTAGGAGATCAAAAAAAAGTTTTTGGCAACTCAAAATGGCCTAAAGACTACAACATGTTGTACTAATATTGTCCACTAGAGGGAACCACAGGATAAGAAATTTATTTCCATCAGTTTGAATGTTTGAATCCAAAATTCACAGAACTTCATACACATGGACAACAAGACTTTCTGAGTAAACATGCCGAGTTTCAGGAACTTTTTTTAAATCAGTCATTTATATGAATGGGATTCAGAGATGAAGGTCATAATACTAATGCTGTCCACCAGAGGGAGCCACAGGACAACAAATCCTTTCAGATCTCTTTATGAAAGTCTGTAAATGGTTCAATAGATTGACTTGTAGTATAAAAAATGCATATAGGCCTAAATTCATTATAGTTTCATAAAGTTTAATAAAGCCCAATATAATTAATTATTTCCAAAATACTTACAGATCAATCATTTTTATATTAATATTCATTTTATACTATACTAATGAAAACATATTTGTCAAGTTGCCAGACGTGACTGAATGTATTGCCGTTCAATTGAAGGAAAGAGACACATGGCCATTGCTGTACCGTCTACTACATGATTCAAAGTGTTTCTGGACTGAAGTTTCTGAGCTGTAAAAGATCCCAATAACAATTCAAGCTACAAGTTAATCCTATTATGCTAGAGGATGTTCATGTGCATTAAAGCTGTCTAAAGACCAAGAGTTTGTCTTACATTGGCCATATAACCTGTTACGGCCAATTTGTAGGTCACTATATTAGGCAGCCTGTATGTATCCTTTGGCTCAACCAATGACTTTAGGCCAGGACTACAGTACCTGTTTGTCACTTTGGGTGGCATAATTACATATAGTGCTGTAATATATAGTGTTTAACCATTTAAATACACACTGGAGCCCCATCGAATAAATTCATCACTGCATTAACTCATTATTATTCACCTCGTCATTTCCTGTTCATCAGTGTGTCTGTCTGTTCACACCGCCCTCTAGTGGCACAGTGATGTAGTGCAAGATAACATGAATAAAACTGTTGAAGGGTTTCTGTCATCAGTACAGCTGTGATCACCTGCGGTCTCGTACCTGCAGCCGAATTACAGTCGAGCTGATGATCACTAAAGCACTTTTGCTTAGATGATGATAAGTTTAATCTACATTTCATTTTCACTGTTTTTTCACATGTGGTTTGAATTGTTATAAATTGTATGCTACATTTTTAAAGTTCACACTTATTGATGATTACATGATACATATTTGATGTTGTGATTGACAGGATGAGATGAACGAGCTCCTCCTGAACCTTCATTTAGAGCCTCATTTAAATACAGAATGAGTTCATTTGCATATTGATCAGATGCTTCAGTGCTCTGAGAGTGTTTATAGTGCTGTGAGTTTAACACTTCATCACTGACACACACAACAATCTTCATCAACATGACCTTCATCATCATCTTCATCTGGACTCTCACAGCGTTTGCTCAAGGTTTGTGGAGCACAAGTTTGATATCAATTCATTTCTTCAAGTATATTGTCAAAGTTTTGAGTTGATTTTCTTCTTGTTGTGTGTTTCAGAGTGTAGAGGACAGATCACCGTCACTCAGAGTCCCTCAATGACAGCAGCTCAACCAGGACAAACTGTGAACATCAACTGTAAAACCAGCAGTAATGTGTATGGTGGTGATCGTTTAGCCTGGTACTTACAGAAACCTGGAGAAGCTCCTAAACTCCTGATTTATTATACAAACAGCCTCCAGTCAGGAACTCCATCTAGATTCAGTGGCAGTGGATCTAACAGTGATTTCACTCTGAGCATCAGTGGAGTCCAGACTGAAGATGCTGGACATTATTACTGTCAGAGTTATCACTACATCAACAGTAAAGATGTGTTCACACAGTGATAAAGAGTCGTACAAAAACCTCCGTCAGTCAGAGTCACAGTGACTGAACTGATACTGCAGCTGCTCACACACTTTCACACACTTTCACACACTACTGACACACAGAGGACAAACACAGGAACTACACATGTGCTCAAAACTGACTTATGACTGAAATCAGCTCTATTTAGACTGTGATCTGTCCTGTGACAGACGGGTTTGACTCAAATATGCTCAGAATCAGAGAAAACAGAGTGTGTAAATTAATATGTTGATTAACAATAATGACACCATATGTTGTTTTGTTTTTGTACATTAAACTACACTAAAGTCATGGTGTATCAGTAACATGCAGATGTTTTTCAAGCAGCTCCTTCATCTAAAGCTGTTATATAAATGTATTACTCATAACTCATTTCTCATGAGCAGAAGTGAAAGTGTTCCAGTTGAGAGCGTTGAACCAATCAAAGAGTGAAACTGTGAGTTTGAGGTGAAAATCACATTTGCATTGGCAGGTTTAGTGATTGTGATCCTCTCAGAATAGAGCAGCTCCGTCTCCAGTGACCATGTTCAAACCCCAAGAGCTTCATTTGACATTTCCTGCTAAATGCAGCTGTTCTCAACTATTACAATCAATCAAAAGCAGCTGAAACTTTAGTGCAGGACTTTGAATGAACGACACACTGATCAATGATGCAGTCCGACACACACTGGATTTCATGTTTGATAAAGGAAGCTTTAATGCAAAGTGAACTGTGTATTTCAGCACTGAAGCTCTAAAGCGACTTACAAAAGCAATTAATCAGAGAACCAACAATTGCAATATACTGTACAATGCCAGGTTTATTATTAGACAATTTAATGTTTGTCTCTAAAACAAAACTTAAAGCTCAATATCATATATTCGCAGCAACCAAAGAGCAGTCTGAACTGTAAAATCATGTTACATACAGCAATATTGTATTTATTATATACATTTTTAATCCACAGTTTCTCTCCCTGACCCTCTGTCCAGTTGTGTGATTTTGTCACTCTGTTCTCCTCATTCCTCTTTGTTGAGTATTAAACAAGAGGACTGTCTTCCCACCCAGAATCCTGGCAGAATTTTCTCCTTTATGGGATTCTTAAACCTGTGAAGAAGTTTCACTTGTTTCTTCTGTGAATCTTGCTCTGTCTCCACGGCGTAGAAGCAGAGCAGGCCGGCGGGCTGATCCACATAGACTCCTATAGTGCAGCACTGATGAGCGTCCTCCACCCTGCTGTTGATTCCTTTATGCCAGGCTTCATAGCAGGATCCGGCCCAACCCAGACCCCAGGACTCCTCGTTCTCCCCGAGGCCACAGGGTCCGTCTCCTGCCCTCCTCCCCGCACCCTCGTATGTCGCCCCTATAACCGCCCAGCCAGAGTACAGCACCTCCCAATAACAGCGCGACGCCCAGACAGACTCCTTACACAGCACCTGGACGCACACACACAATTCAATATCATGAGAGAGACAAAGATATCAGAATTATGAAGTGTGTTTGTGTGAGTTGTGGCCCATTCAGAATTTGAGAATTCTTCCAAAGTATATGGTTTCCCCATATGTGCTGTTCATTTTATATATTTATCATGTCATATTGGATGTAATAATATTTAATAATGTTATTAAAGATGGCAGAAATTCTGGAGTTGACATTGTCATGTCGCATAGCAAAAAAAACATAGGTCATTGACCTTTTCAATTATTGATTACATAATACGTGGAACATCACAGAGCAGTGCAAGATGAGCATTTGTGGTTAAAAAGTATGTCATTTTTTTTTTTTTTGTTTTTTAGAAAATGACCGATCATTTCGCTAGATAAGACTCTTATTCCTCGTCTGGGATCATGTAAGAGCTCTTTAAAGCTGCACTGAAACTGACATTTGGATCTTGCAACCCTGCTGAACCCCAGTGAAGTCCACTATATGGAGAAATAATCCTGGAATGTTTTCCTCAAAAACCTTAATTTCTTTTTTCGACTGAAGAAAGAAAGACATGAACATCTTGGATGACATGAGGAGTGAGTAAATTATCAGGAAATTTTAATTCTGAAGTGAACTAATCCTTTAAGTAAGACTATTCTCTGTTCATTCCAATTAAAATTCCAGTTCAACTTCAAACCAATGGAGTCCATGAAAAATCACGCTTATGATTTAAAAGGGAACCGGTTCTTAAATTCTGAATTTAGCCCAGTTGCGTGTGTGTGTGTGTGTGTGTGTGTGTGTGTGTGTGTGTGTGTGTGTGTGATTCACCTGAGGGCTGTGGTCAAATCTCTCTGGTCTGTCCAGGTAAGGACACACCTCATCCTGTCATGCGGGACACTTTAGCCCCGCCCTCTGTCAGCCACAGCACTTTATTGGCAGTTCGTTCATCCAATGAAATACTGAAGCCAGTCTAAGATGAAAAACCAGTCAGTTACTCCAATTAATTTCAGTCCAGTTATATTTTGAAGCTGATATTTGTATCTTCTGTTTTCATTTTAATTGTAGTTAAAGTAGCAACTTTGCTGTGATTTTTCTTTTTTTTTTTTTTTTTTTTTAAATATGTGTATAAAGTTTTTTAATCAGTTGTAGTTTTTAATTTTAGTTATTTTAGTACAAAAATGAAAACATTTCCTTGGACAACTAGCTGATATAAATATAAGTTTAAGGTTTATTATTTAATTTCAGTATGTTTTTAGCTATAGTTAACGATAATAACCCTGGTTCAGACTGGAAAGGAGCAGGTTTGTTCAGTGTGTGAGACTCACATTTCAGCAGCTCCTCTCTGGACGTCGGCTCTGGGATGTTCGGCTCATAAACTGGAAGCTTTTCTGAAGAGGGAGATTGTGAGAAATATCAGTGCAGATTTAGACTTCGGCAAGTTATCATTTGTAGGCATGCAGAGAGGATTTAGATGTTTAGTCATACCAGGAGGCAGCATTTCCAGCTTTGATTTTCCTTCCTGGAAGAAAGAAAAAAGATGTTGAAAAGGGTTTAGATCGATAAAGTGTGGGTTTGTGCCAATAGATGACCTTTTTAAGAGGACAAACAATGAGGACATGATTTATCCTGTCAAGTTAAAGTAGTGTCTCAGTCTGACATTCAGCCAGCGAGGACACGTCATCAGACACGCGGCATGTACTGTAAGTGTGTGTGAGAGTAACCCACTGACCCAATAGCCCAGTTTAAAATCATTCAACACTTGTTCAGACTTCTGATAATGTGGCAACCTGATACCAGTCGACGACACTGACACAAGATCACATCATACTTCAGATAAATTATTCAACATTTGTTTTTTTTTTGTAATTCTTGACAGATGTGCTATTATTAAATTGCATTCATGGATTTTACATAATGAATAAATGTCCCTAATTTATGCTTTTAAACCTGTTTTATTATTTAGATTTATAGCAGTTAAGCCAACTAAGTTCAGAGCAGCGTTATTTTAGTATAATAATATAGTATTATAGTTTGTGATAATATTTTAAATTAGATTCTATTTTTATATTTTAGTTTAAAATGCAACAATCTGAAACATTCTGAGATTTATTGGTTAGTTGGTTAGTTAACTACATTAACATGAACTAATAATGAACTGCACTTATACAGCATTTATTAATCTTTGTTAATGTTAATTTCCACATTTACTAATACATTATTAAAATCTTGTTAACATTAGTAATGCACTGTGAACTAACATGAACAAACAATGAACAGCTGTATTTTCATTAACTAATGTTAACAAAGATTAGTAAATACAGTAACAAATGTATTGCTCATGGTTAGTTCATGTTAGTTATACATTAACTAATGAACCTTATTGTAAAGTGTTACTGGTTAGTTCCTAATTATGATAGTAATGCTTTACCTGTCTTCTTGGTTTGAGGTGTCATCATGATTCTTTGGCTTGAAGGCATTTTGATGATTGAGTTTGAGTTGGTCTGGATGTAATGTGTCTGGATATTGATCGTGTGCTGTGTGTAAGGCACAGCGGCTCTTTTATAGTCGACATATAACGGGCACATGGCTATTAAGGAGGGCGTTTCCAAAGGCAAACTTTGGCCAAATAAAGGACAGGACATCAGAAACACAAATGCACAGACAGACACATCACTGAAGCGGGGAACGGATCACAAACTGGGTCATATGACACACACACATACACACACACATTTTACCTGGGGTCACATTTTACCCTATCTAAAGGGGCACTTGCCGCAAACTCTACTTTGAATAAAAAATAGACTAATTATTAATATGCTAATTAGTAGATTCCCAAACATAATCATTTAAACCTTATTTTTAATTTATTTTTCATATTTTATTATTTTTTCATATGTATTAAATTGAGCTTTTGTCAACTTTCTGGTACAATTTACAGCATTTGAAAATAGATTTTGGCTACAGATTCACAGACACGTTTGTTTTGTTTTTGGTGGGGACTGTCCGTCGTATTCAGTTGTTTTTATTCTGAGCTAAAAATATTATCTATCCTCCTAATCTAACCTTTAAAGAAAGGTTTCTGTATTTCTAGGTTTTCTTTATTTCATTATTAGGTCATAGGGAAGGTTGACTGTTCCTCATGTGGGCAAAAAAAATTCACAAGTGAATGGCACTAATGATAAATTGACATTGAGAAAGTAACACGGAGTAAAGAAACCAAAGGTGTTTGTGTGTGTGTGTGTGTGTGTGTGTGTGTGTGTGTGTGTGTGCAGCTGGTACATTTCAGAATTGATGGATTAAATTCCACAGACACATTCCTCTCACACTTTTATATGATCCAGAGATTAGCAGGTCTAAAATACATGCGGACACGGCACAGAATGCATGCGCATGTCTCCTCTGAAACTTTAACCTTCCCGCAGAGCACTTATCCTTCACTGAGGAAACAACATCCATGGATGACGACAGTAAATCAGGGATAGTAAAAATTGTGAGTAATGTCTGTTGTAACCAATCATATCAGTATTGTTCCTGTGTCCAACACACTGAATCTCAGATTTTAATCTATATTTTATATTTATTTTGTTTTATCTTTTTTTTTTTTTACTTGCATCATTGTGCATTTCATTGTGCACATCTGCCTCTCAGATTGTATTTGATGACTCTGTGTTGAAAATCCTCTTACCGCTTTTCATTCTTCTTCTGTGCAATTTTCATCTAAACTGAAAGCATATTTTAGCATGACACTGCTCAGCTGTTTTCAATATTACAATTGTTTAATATATTAATATTTCAATTGTTACAGTTTTTTTCAACTGCTTACACACAAAATCCTTACTTGTCACACAGTTTCTGACACTCAAACACCTGAACCACACACCAAATCTGCAAAACCATGATCTAATTCTCGGCCTTCAACTCAGTTTTTAATTTTAATTTTTGCAAAACACAGAGCACAATTCTCTATGTAACACACACAAATCTAACAGGAAGTATCTTGATTTGCTTTTTCAAACACAACCATTGTGACTGATGTGAACTACACATGACCGATGTATTTCTTTTCTTTAGTACTGTGTAATACTGTATTCACAACCACAAATGCTTACAGTAAAAAAATAAATAGTTTGGTTTCAATCTTGCTTTTGTGTTTACTGTGAATTTTTCAACATCTCTCTGCCAATTACTTTCAATCTTGTACAGAAATGTACACATGAGATTTGAATAACAGCAAGTTTTGAATAACTGTGTATATGATATATCCAAAAACAGAATATTATGGCAAAGGTGTTTGCAACGTAAGACAAATATTTGCTTTTGAGATGTGTATGTGATATTTTGAATGCAGTGCTTCATTTTGCAATAGATGTGAGGCATTGTGCATTTTGTGTGTGCAATTATTGGATTTGTGTTTAAAGTTTTTAAAAAAGAGGCAAAATTTTGAAAATGTGTGTAAGCAGTCAAAAAAAACTGTAATGCATCATTCATTTCCCTTCTTGTGTTCATTCTGTGAATTCAGAGTCAGTCAGTTTTAAAATATAAATACACAGAACTTCACAAATAGACAGATGTGAGATGCAGTACGGTGTGTGTGTGTGTGTGTGTGTGTGTGTGTGTGTGTGTGTGTGTGTGTGTGCGTGCGTGTGGTATGTATATGGCTGTCATTGAGCTGTCATTACTGAAACAGAACAGACATCGGACAACACATAAATCCTTCATCCGTGTGTGTGTTTAAATGTGTCAAAATGCCAAAGTGACCTTCTCTAACCTACTTAATAGTGTGCGTGTGTGTGTGTGTGTGTGTGTGTGTGTGTACAGTGATGAAACAAAATGAAGCAAGGAATTATTTCTATTACTGCTACAATTTGACCCAAAATGCTTATCTTCTTCTGTGACAAAACATTTAACATATTCATATAGACTACAGAAAATGTATACTTTTAAAAAATATATATACAATTGAATGAACTGTTTATATCCAGTGATCATGTTTTGTTTATTGGACAAACTATGGAATCAAAAGAAAATAACAAAACAAATTAAACATGTATAAAATATACTGTAATAAATTATACTTTAAGGACTTCCTAAAAGGTGACAATATTGAAATCATGGCATGAGTGATTGTCATTAAATGGATGCGCAAAGAGAAACAAAAAACAAGATCACTATGTTCAGAATGCAATACTGACCCAATACTGTACACTGTACTGCCTCCTATGGTTTAAAAATATCAAGTGCAACCACAGACATTATCCAATGACAAATGTGTTGAGTGAGCAGTATGCTACTCCAGATATTTCATGCATGAAGAAATTATACTCTTATGTACTGCAGAAATAGTACTAGGGTAGTATGCTGTTTGTATCTGACAAAAAATACTTAGCAGGGCTCCTTGATTAATCCTTGTTGCAATTTAATTAAATAAATACATGCATTGCATATTTTAAAGTAGAGTGCATTTGAAAATGTATTAAGACAGTAATTAAGTCATAAAGATAAATATTGGATATTGTAATTTTACAGTTGTAATGTAAAATAAAATTTCATTGTATTATTATTTTGAGTATATTACATGTCTGCTTTTCTTATTTTACAATGAAATATTACAATAATATGTGTTTAGAAATGCTCATTCTAGATGTTGGTGTAGTTTGAACTCATTTATGACTTTAAATCAAATGCTGTGTCATAACCTGATTCAGACGCTTTAGACAACACTCAAATAAATAATTTCACACGACTATAAGGACGCAACGCTTGCAGTATATGGAGGGTTTGAAGCAATAGATTTTACACTAGCTAATGTATAGCTGTGCCATTCTAAATGAGGTCAATCTCTAGTGCATGTTTATCGTGTTTGTCTTTAGTGTGTAATGCGATGACACCTGCCTCTGAAATCAGGTGTCGATCGGCAGCGTGTGTGAGAGACAGTCAAGGACACGAGCATCACCTGCTGCAGCGCTCACACGTCACTTTACAATCAGCTGCACAACTTGAACTAGGCAGCATGAACACTTTACATTGACATTTATAGTCTAATTGGTCAAACGGAAATTGGTTGACTCATAAATCTGATGCAAATAGTTGCCTCAAGAGTTAAACCAAGGCAATATTTTACAGTGTGTGGAAACTTAGAATTTAAGTTGTTAAAACAAAGACTCATTTAGCTAATTGTGCAGTCGGTTGTCAATACCTAAACTATTTCACATGGTAAAACACAATATGCAGATCTCACTTAGACTTTTCAGCAAAACTCACATTCATAAACACATTCTGCACTCTACTGCACATGTCAGCCATACTGTAAACACAAGTGGCAACAACCAAATACAAATAGAGAACACGTGTCATTGATTGAACACAAAATTGATGTAACCTGTTTCAAATGATGACACAACCATTTTAAGCCAGAAAATCTGAGAATGGATAGAAGAAAACAATGTGAGAGGATGAGGATGAGTGTGTATGTGAGGTGGGCGAAGAAAGAGGAAGAGGAGGAGGAAGAACAACAAAAAATTGTAAAGAGCAAAGCAGAGTAGTAATTTCTGATCAATTTTGATCTAGGCTACTATGATAGAACATGTTTTCGTTTATCAAAAGACAATGACGGAGAAATAATACATTTGTTTTGAGATTAAAAATGTACTTCTCCCTGAGAACTATATGTTTTGAACAATGTGTTTTCTGTTTTTTTGGTGTATTGTTTACTGACTGCTTGATAGTGATTATCATTTTGATTACTTTGTTTATGATTTGAGAGCAGTGCTTGATTTTGAACACAGGTAAAACTGTTTTACAGTTTTTTACGATTGCATAATTTTAAAAACAAGGCTCATTTTGTCAAAACACTACACACAATGCACAGATCCACACACACAAGTAGCAGAACACTTCAGGTCTTTTGCAAAATGAAACACTTCATTAAAAACTTTACATTCATTTAACAAAACCCAACTTTGATACCATATGGAACACACATGGTTCTGTCATGATCACCAGCTGGAGTGCCCTAGTTAGTCACTAGAGGGCACTCCAACCCGGACTGTTCCTCACCACACTTTTGAACTTCATTTCCCATAACACACTTCCAGGACTCATTATACTGTCATTGCACCCAGCTGTTTTGTGTTTGATCATAAGTTCTGTCTATTTATACCTGGTTTGTTTCTGCTTTTGTTATTGAGGTTTCGTTTTTGGTCACTGGCTTTTGTTTCTGTTTTCTTTGTTTTATGTGGACTGCTCTGTGTACTTTGACCCTCGCCTGCCTGGATTATGTTTATGGATTTCCCAATTAAAGCTGCATTTGGATCTAACCAAACGTGACAGGTTCATACATTCTGATTGTAAAACATTGTAAAACCATTCATTACATCCATTTTTTTCCCAAGGTTACATTTTGCACTGAAAATCAGAACATATTCTAAATACAATATAGTACACGAACAAAAATATTTTTGGAGACAAAACAAAAGCATGATTTTACAGGTTTTTTTCAGTTGCTAACAAGCATTGTTCAATACCGAAACCACATTTTCAAAACTCTTCACACAGTCTGCATTACCAGCATGAATGTTGGCCAAACAGTTAATCTCACCTACAAAACTCACTCAGACCAACATAACACTGGCAACAATTCTCATTCAGAAAACACACATTTCATTCACAACACACTGACCTAAAAAAGACTAACAACAGGAAGCATTACATAATTGATGAACTTTTCTTTTTTAAAGTTTCACTGATTTTCCACATAAATCATTTCTTCATATACAGGTGCTGGTCATATAGCCTAATTATTACAGTTTTTTTCGATTGCTAAACGACAGTGGGCACAACTGGAGTCACATGTGCAAAACTCTAAGTACAGTCTGCACAGCAGCAGTTCATGTGGACCAAACTCTAGTTCGTTTTTCATTGCTTGAACACAGTTTTCAAAACTCTACACACTTATCCCATGACTTTAACCACAACCTGCACAACACTGTGGATTTACAGCACTTTGTTCAAATGCTAACACACTGCTGTCAAAACTGTGAACCACACATTCAAAACAGAATAGATTTCAGCCTTGTGCCTTTCAAACACTGCTGATTGCAATTTTGCAGGATTAGCCCCTCAATTATTTGTTCGAATTACAGTATGTACTTTTAGTTTCTACCTTTTTTTTCCTCATTACTGTAATTCCGTAAATTACTACAGACTATTGAAGCAAACTGCTCATTTTCATTTACCTTAAAGAATTGTTATGTTCTAAAAATGTAAATAAATCATGTGAAAGAATGTCACTCTTTTCTTTGAAGAAAATATTACTTTGTATGAAGTCAGTGAAATTGTTCAAAATGTAAAGATGAAAAGTTTGTATTTTCTGTGTTGGAGTTTGATGCTAGTGTTTTTACTCTCAGTGTGTTCTGAGTGACAGTGTGTGTTATCTCAGTGAGGGTTGTGCATAGTGTTTGGCTGCACTGAGCCTGTTTTGAGCCATGTGTTAACGGTTTAGCTCAGGTGACTGTTGGTAGTGCAGACTGTAGTTAGAGTTTTGCACATGTGACTCCAGTTGTGCTCATTGTCGTTTAGCAATCGAAAAAAACTGTAAATTAAATATTGTGAAAAAGTTCATTTTTTTATTGCAAATTATTTTAAAAAATGAAACTTTCATTTATACTAGATTCCCTACATGTAAAGTAAAACATTTCAAAAGTTTTTTTTTTTGTTTGTTTTTTTTTAATTTGTTGATTAGAGCGTACAGCTAATGAAAGTCCAAAATCCAGTATCTCAAAATATTAGAAAATTTACATTTGAGTTTCATTAAATGACCATCCCTACAGTATAAATTCCAGGTATCTCTTGTTCTTTGAAACCACACTAATGAGGAAGACTGCTGACATGGCAATGGTCCAGGAGACAATCATTGACACCCTCCACAAAGAGAGTAAGTCACAGATGGTCATTACTGAATGTGGTGGCTGTTTACAGAGTGATGTATCAAAGCATATTACAGTTTTTTACAGACGCTAGGACACATTTCTCAATACTTAGGTCACTTTTGCAAAACTCTTCACACAGTTCTCCTAACCAACTTTCAGCTTGGCAAAGCAGTTTATTTCACATCCAAAATGCACTACAACTACCAAAACACTTTATTCAGGTCTCCAATCAACTCATTCTTCCAGAACACTAGCAAAGGTTGACAGCTGACAAACACACTTTGTCATCCACAAAACAATGACCTAAAAAACACTAACAACATGTTGCATTATACAATGTTTTCTTGTGTAAAACAAGGACATATCTCTGTTTATAATTCACTGCAATATATGTTACTGGAATGAATCAGACATGATGCAGAATTCGTCAATATTTTATGTAGTTTATTTATTTTTATTTTTTGCACTGAGTAATTCCAAAATACAAAATACAATGAGAATCAGCTGTTTGTTTGGATCAATTGTCCAATTGTTTTTATAGCATTTAATTTTAAGATTTAAAATATATTTCATTAAAATATTACTGTATGAATGTAGCAAATTGCTGTCTTATTCAGTTTTGTATTATGTTATTGTTTTGAACATAAGTTTAACAGTTTTGAAAACAGTATGTAAGCATGTGCAAATTGGCCTGTACGTACAAAGAGTTTTAGCAGTTGTTGTGTCTGAGTGAGAAAAGAATTCATGAAATTTGAGAGATGTAGTCATTGAATGCATTTTGTGCCAAAGCAATGATAATTGATCTCAGTTTAGCCCACATAGACTTCTGTTGTGCTCACTGTGTGAAGAGTTTTGCAAAAGTGACCTAAGTATTGAGAAATGTGTCCTAGCGTCTGTAAAAAACTGTAAATGCAAAGTTGACTAGAAGGAAGAAATTGGGTAGGCAAAGGTGCACAAGCAACAGGGATGACCACAAGCTTGAGAATACTGTCAAGTAAAGCCGATTCAAACACTTGGGAGAGCTTCACAATGAGTCAAATGAAGCCGGAGTCAGCGCATCAAGAGTCACCACACTCAGACATCTTCAGGAAAAGGACTACCAAGCCACTTCTGAAACAGAAGCAACGTCAGAAGCATCTTACCTGGGCTAAGGAGAAAAAGAACTGGACAGTGAACAGTGGTCGAAAGTCCTCTTTTCAGATAAAAGTAAATTTTGCATTTCATTGGCTGCAATGATAATAAAAAAAGAATAAATAAAATACATTCTACTGTAACATTACTGTAACAACATGTGCAGTTGTTCATTATAGTAAATTACAGTGATGGTTCTAGTCTGCTCTCTCTTGCATTGGAGTGGGTGGAATTTCAGCTAAAATTGCAATTAGCTTGTAATGATTATTTTTTTAATTTTTGGCTATAAAATTGAGAATATTTTAAAATAATTACTGCACAAATGCTTGGAATTTGCCATCATTCTGTTTTGAATGTGTTTTTAATCATTTTGAATGCAGTGTGATAGCATTAGAAAAATGTGCTGAAAATACATAGTATTTTGCATGTTGTGGAGTACGAATGGAAAAAGAGGTCCTGAATTTTGAAAAGTGTGGTCACTGAATGCATTTTGTCTGAAAGCAATGAAAAATGGTTCACAGTTTGTTCTGCATTCACTTCTGTTTCGCTGACTGTGTGAAGAGTTTTGAAAATGTGGTTTCAGTATTGAACAATGCTTGTTAGCAACTGAAAAAAAACTGTAAATGGAAGAAAAAAAAAACAATAGAAAAAACACCTAAGCATCATCTCTGGCCTAGCTGGATCTGGCCATAGCACTTCATCCACATCACAGGCGATGTCCTCTCATGCAAGACAGCGAGGGAAGAATCTTCTTGAAAGGCGAATCCATCCTTGCACAGACCCTGCATCAATTAGGTCACAGGCCTTCTCCATGGCTTGAATGAGGCACATCCTGACATAGGGCAGAGATTGTAAACCTTCCATGCCAAAAAAAAAAAAAAAAAAACCCTCCTCGATGGGTTTAAGGAAGGGACAGTATGGTGGGAGGTTTTGGAGTGAAAATTGTGGATGCTAATTTAATCAGTTTTGGACCAGAAATTTACATTGTCCCATATGACAATGTATCTCATCTGCTCTGCATCCATTTGGTCTTCTGCTGTGACGATTTTGTGCAGTCTGTCAAAAATGTGAATGTGGGCCGTGTTGTAAGGGCCTAAGTGGAGGACCACATTCTGCGTGATTGCAACTTATATTGTGATGTTAACACCACGTTGGCCCGGGACATTCAAAATGATGTTTCTCTCTCTTCCTCTTACTGCAACACTGCCTTTCATTTTGTTGAAGACACATAAACTCACCTTTTGTCTTTTTATAGTACTTGCACCTGATTGTTGAGTTTCCAGTTAAGCACCCAAGTGTCTGCAACACCTGACGGCTGTGTTTGATTAATTGGTTTATAGGGTATTTTAGACAGCAGTATCTTGAAATGACAAAGAAGTGACATTATGTTAGATTTCTGTGTCTAATGTAGAGAAGTTTGTTTAGTGTTGTGCAAAACAATGTGTGTAGTTTTTTGCAAAAAGTGTGAGGCTGAGAATGTGCTTATTGTGCAGATCTGGGCTAAGGTTTTGCTCCTTGAGAGTAAGGTTTCAGTAACTGTGTGTATTAAGCAATCGTAAAAAACTGTAAGATGAAAGTTTCATTTTGCAAGAGGAGTCAGAGGTTTTGTAAATAGTGCTTGAAGATGAGGTTTTGTGTTTAATGGTTTCAGAAAATGGAGCAAGGTTTCAGAAATTGTGTTTTAGCAATTGAGAAAAACTGTAATATTACAATGATTTATAAAAGATGAATCACTGTCTGGGATTTTGGTATGGAGATAAAGGTTAGGATTATAATTTTTTGGTAGTATTACAACACATTGTGTGTGTATATTTGCACCGTTTGTTGTTTTTCTTGTGGTATGAGATAGAGCGTTGTTAAGTCTGCTGCGTGACGTCAAGGCACATTTGTTGTGGCAAATAAAGCCCACAAAAAAAATTCTTCAGTTATTGATTGATAATAACATAACCTCCACATTGTGGTCTGAACCAATGATTGAATTCAGAGTCTGATCGTTGATTACAGGGGTGATGTGTTCTTACATTATTGATTATAGCAATTCTAAGATATGAAACATTACACAAAAAATGATTGAACTGTTTTAGACACACACAGACATCAAGAATCAGCATATGAATATGAAACAAATTATTCATATTAACAAAACTAAAAGTGACAACAAAAACAACAGCAAAAAAAGAAGAAAATAAGAATAAAAGAAATTACTAAGACGCAGATCATAATTTATTCATGGTGCAATGCATGCTGGGAGCCATAGATATTTTTGATTGGTACACCCAGAATGCACTGCAACAAGCTTTCTGATCGTCACCATTGTTGAGATTCATACGCTGATTCTTGATGCCTCCATGTGTGTAAGTGACAGAGTAGTTCAAACCTTTTTGAGCGGAACAACTTTTAATATGATTAAAAATCACAGGCCTGTTATAATCAATAAGATAAAACTAACTCACAAGCTGAAATTAAATCAGAGATTTATCTCAGAATGAAAACAATTAATTAGTTCACAACATGATGATTATGTCAAAACAACCAAAATGATCAGATATGTGCTTGGCTTTTTTTATTATACAATAATGTGCTTTAAAAAACAGTTACAGCAGCCAGAGAAAAAACAATGTTGAAAAGTAGTAGTGATGGACGATTTCAAAACACTGATTCATGAAGCTTCGAAACCTTTACGAATCTTTTGTTTCGAATCAGTGGTTCGGAGCATGTTTCAAACTGCCAAAGTCACATGATTTCAGTAAACGAGGCTTCGTTACATCATAACTGTTTCGAAACTTTCAAAATTTTAATGGTTCACCACTGATTCACCACGATCTCTGTGATCCCATGAATCATGCAGATTCACTGAGATCGTCCCACAGCGGCGAATCACTGAACAAGTGTCTGTCTATTACCTGATCTCTGATTAGTTTTACACATTTGCAGATGTTTTAATTAGGTATTTTAATAATTAAAAGGAATAATAGTAGTCTCTGTTTAGCTGACCCTTCCATAGAATAAACAAAACAAGCCCTGAAAATTGATAAAAGAACACATATTACACAGACACTTAATATTTATGATTAGTTAGTAGCATTTGATAGATTATACTTTCAATAAAACGTTTGCAATAGATTTGTAAAAGCTGTTTTTATACATGTTTGGCATGAGTTTTTGTTGCATTTGCACTTTTTTACCAGCAGGGGTCACCAATGTGTGGTGTTTTGATTGATTTGAAACAATGAATCATTTTGCAAAGCAATTGATTCAACTGATTCAAAGCTTTGAAAGGCTTCATTTCTCCCATCACTAATCAAGGGTGAAGAGTCCAACACTGATCACCATAATGGCGACTTACACATTGTGACACTTTACTTCATTTAGTCTGTTTGTTAACTGCAGGTGTTCATCACTAATGCCCAATCAGCACTTAATCATCTCATTAACTTTAACACTGCTTCAGTGTTCATTTAACAATCTTGTGTGTGGACAAACTCTGAACTCTGGGTTTTTTCCTGTGTAGTGAGTCTGAAGGGGTGTGTTTAATTCAGGTTGAATCTCAACAACAGTTTGCTTCATGCATTCTGGGAGCCATACTTGATTTTTATTATATGATAATTCCCAGAATGCATTACTGCATGCAGTATGTCACCATTGTTGAGATTCATATGCTGATGCCAGCAGGGGGTGCTGCTCATCCTGCAGTCTGAGTGGGTCCTGATGGTCAGTATGGTGATCAACTGTGCTGAATTAAAACGGCACGTCTGAGGATAATATAAACCCTAGAGTCTTTCTCAGAAAGATTAGTGGTGTACCCTGATGGAAAATAGTATACATCACACTCCCCACCAATCATCACATCCCCTGACCCTGGAGTTCTGTACAATGCTGGCACCCAGCATGCACAAAAAAAAAACACTTAAAAAAAAAAAAACATTTAAAAAGCATTTCTATTTCTGAATTGAGTTATAGTTTTATGTTAGCAAGTGGAGTTAAAAACTGCTCTGTGCATAATGAGCCGGTGTGTGAATGGTGTGATTGGCCACTCTGTGGCAGAAAAGCCAGGGCCATTTTTTAGTCCCAGTCTGCTCCTGCTTACAAGCTATCTGCTTATTATTACATAAAGCGCTGTAATCATCTCGTGCATGTAAACATGTAAACATAATCACAGTTACAGCATTGGCTGGCACACGCTGACCCCTAGGATATATCTGTATTATTGCAGGAGAGTGCAAGGAAAAAATTAATATCAAATACATCTGTTATCATTATATTAAAAATATTTTCCTAGACTATTTTTTAAAATGTATCTTTGGTAATGCATGGTCAACTGTCCATTCCTAAACTCTACATGAACTGGCCCATACTTGTGTAAATGTAAGACTTATTTCTCTGGAATTCAGAACGAGGTATTATCTACGTTCTCCTATTCATCCTATTAATTTCTACAAGTAATTGTATTATAAATATATTATATTTATTTTAAGTAAATGTTTGACCCCGACGTGATTTGAACACGCAACCTTCTGATCTGGAGTCAGACGCGCTACCGTTGCGCCACGAGGTCTGTGATGAGAGCTGGCCATGTTTCAGGGTGATACGTCAGTCCTTCATAAGTGTATGTATTGTGTTGTAGTGCCATCTTCTGATCTGCCCAGTTATAACATAATAATAATAATTAAAATATCGACAAATGACTTACATTAGAATGTGCTTACATATTCTCGACTTGTCCAAGATCAACTGATCACAGAATTAAATAATTCTTATAGAATTATTATTTTTAGCAAGTGAAAACAAGCGCAGCTGTTAATACATATGGCTTAATTTCATAATCGTACTCGGACTATAATGTTTGCTGTTAATTTAACAACTTCATAAGATGTGAGTGTAAAGATGAAAGATTTGACCCCGACGTGATTTGAACACGCAACCTTCTGATCTGGAGTCAGACGCGCTACCGTTGCGCCACGAGGTCTTGTGGTCAGCGGCTGGAATTACTACTTTCGACTGCTAGTAATTGAGAAAGAGCAGCATTGGCAGTAGCCATCAGCCAAGACCAGACCTCCAAGACCCAGAGCAAAACCAAGACCATTCTTGGAGTTAATGAGATCATTAAAAGGACAGTTCACCCAAAAATAAAGATTCTATCATCATTTGCTCACCCTCAAGTTGTTCTAAACCTGTATGAGTTTCTTTGTTCTGTGGAACTTAAAAGAAGATTGTGAAGAATGTAGGTAACCAAAATTTGATGGGCCCCATTGACTTCCATAGCATGAAAAAAAATACTATGGAAGTAAATGGGACCAGAAACATACAATAAGCTTTTTTTATTGTGGAAAAATAATTGATCACATTGTAAAAAAAAAAAAAAAAAAAAAAAAAAAAGATGACCAAGAATTTTGCCACTACTTTTAAGAAGACAATAAAGAGCATGAAAAAATGAAATTAGAAAGCAAAACAAAACACCCAAACATTATATTCAAAACATGTCTACAATATAATTTCAACTATGAAAATATTTATCAAATAGAATGCATATTATGTGGTTAAAAATGTTCATAGTATTAAAAATAGAATGTGCAATTTAATTGAGACTTACAAAATAAAAAAATGTAGCAATCACAAAACATGTATAATCAATCAATGAATATAAACAACAATATAGCCAGTCAGTCAATTAATGATGTAATATGATTGTAAAGAAAAATAAAATAAATACAAAATGGGACATTTTTTTTTTCCAAATTGCAAAATGTAAGTCATTAACGTAAATAAAAAAATATCAAAGGTTACAAGTTGCAACTTAATATGACTGCCACTCATATCGTCACGGTGTGTACAACAAACTGAACAACAGTGATGTCATCAGAAGCATGAGACACATACTTTAGATTGTTTCTCTTCACCGGCATTCCAGACTAGAGTCAACGTGTACTGATCCTCTGATACACACCAGATATGGGATGAGAACTATTAATAAAATCAGCATGATCAGCATGATCAAACTCACTGGGGATTAGGTGAATGAAGCAGCAATAGTCGAAATAGTAGTTAAAGATCAGTTCATTAGGATCTAAACCAAGTATCTTCATCCCTAAAGCCAAGACTCACATGTCCTCTTGAGGGAGAAGTGCAGAAGATGAAGTCGTCTGACTCCAATGGTGTGAGTTTAGGGTGGGATGAAGGAATGTTTAAAAAACCTGTATATCTATATATATATATATATATATATATATATATATATATATATATATATATATATATATATATATATATATATATATATATATATATATATTAGTGCTGTCAAAAGATTAATTGCATCCAAAATAAAAGTTTGTGTTTACATAATATATGTGTGTATAATTATTATGTATATATAAATACACACACATTCATGTATATATATATACAGTGGGTACGTAAAGTATTCAGACCCCCTTAAAATTTTCACTCTTTGTTATATTGCAGCCATTTGCTAAAATCATTTAAGTTTATTTTTTTTCCTCATTAATGTACACACAGCACCCCATATTGACAGAAAAACACAGAATTGTTGACATTTTTGCAGATTTATTAAAAAAGAAAAAACATGAAATATCACATGGTCCTAAGTATTCAGACCCTTTGCTCAGAATTTAGTAGAAGCACCCTTTTGATCTAATACAGCCATGAGTCTTTTTGGGAAAGATGCAACAAGTTTTTCACACCTGGATTTGGGGATCCTCTGCCATTCCTCCTTGCAGATCCTCTCCAGTTCTGTCAGGTTGGATGGTAAACGTTGGTGGACAGCCATTTTTAGGTCTCTCCAGAGATGCTCAATTGGGTTTAAGTCAGGGCTCTGGCTGGGCCATTCAAGAACAGTCACGGAGTTGTTGTGAAGCCACTCCTTCGTTATTTTAGCTGTGTGCTTAGGGTCATTGTCTTGTTTGAAGGTAAACCTTCGGCCCAGTCTGAGGTCCTGAGCACTCTGGAGAAGGTTTTCGTCCAGGATATTCCTGTACTTGGCCGCATTCATCTTTCCCTCGATTGCAACCAGTCGTCCTGTCCCTGCAGCTGAAAAACACCCCCACAGCATGATGCTGCCTCCACCATGCTTCACTGTTGAGACTGTATTGGACAGGTGATGAGCAGTGCCTGGTTTTCTCCACACATACCGCTTAGAATTAAGGCCAAAAAGTTCTATCTTGGTCCATCAGACCAGAGAATCTTATTTCTCACTATCTTGGCAAACTCCATGCGGGCTTTCATGTGTCTTGCACTGAGGAGAGGCTTCCGTCGGGCCGCTCTGCCATAAAGCCCCAACTGGTGGAGGGCTGCAGTGATGGTTGACTTTCTACAACTTTCTCCCATCTCCCGACTGCATCTCTGGAGCTCAGCCACAGTGATCTTTGGGTTCTTCTTTACCTCTCTCACCAAGGCTCTTCTCTCCCGATAGCTCAGTTTGGCCGGACGGCCAGCTCTAGGAAGGGTTCTGGTCGTCCCAAACGTCTTCCATTTAAGGATTATGGAGGCCATTGTGCTCTTAGGAAACTTATGTGCAGCAGAAATTATTTTGTAACCTTGGCCAGATCTGTGCCTTGCCACAATTCTGTCTCTGAGCTCTTCAGGCAGTTCCTTTGACCTCATGATTCTCATTTGCTCTGACATGCACTGTGAGCTGTAAGGTCTTATATAGACAGGTGTGTGGCTTTCCTAATCAAGTCCAGTCAGTATAATCAAACACAGCTGGACTCAAATGAAGGTGTAGAACCATCTCAAGGATGATCAGAAGAAATGGACAGCACCTGAGTTAAATATATGAGTGTCACAGCAAAGGGTCTGAATACTTAGGACCATGTGATATTTCAGTTTCTCTTTTTTAATAAATCTGCAAAAATGTCAACAATTCTGTGTTTTTCTGTCAATATGGGGTGCTGTGTGTACATTAATGAGGAAAAAAATGAACTTAAATGATTTTAGCAAATGGCTGCAATATAACAAAGAGTGAAAAAAATTTTTTACTTTCCGTACCCACTGTATATATATCTTTTCACCGTTTGTATCACTCTGCTTGAAGCTACTGTAATTTTTGCAAATACTGCACTTGTACCACAAAATGTAGTTTTAAGAGTTTTTAGGCGAGGATGTAGTTATTTAGATCTGAAAAATGTGACTCATTTTTAATCATAACATCTATTTAAATTTGTATTTTTATTTATTTATTTTATTTTATTTTTTGGTTGTTTTCGGAGATGCGAGCTCCAGGCCGTCAGTGGCCATTCGGTGTACCCGCCGAGAACTGCTTCATCTCGGCCAGTGCTTCGGGGATTTGCCGCTGGCTGTTATAGTGGTTAAACATGAGATATAATTCATGTTGGGTACATAAATCAGGCAATCTTTGGTCTTATTAATCTATGTTCCTGAGCAAATCGAATTGGGCTATGTTAAATTTAATACATTTATATTATGGCTATTAAGAGCACTGCTTTTGTATGTTTGACTGAATTGTACAGTTGTGTTTATTTCATATTGTCATTTATAATGGTTATTGTTGTTAATTTAATTTATTGAGAAAGGGTCCAATAGTGTGTAATATGAATTGTGTGAAAGTTGCATTAATGGCGTTAGATGGCGGCAAACTTTAAGAGTGAATGAGTCAAGGGACTTTTAAATTGAAAGGGACTTTTGTAAACAAAGGACATTGTTTTAGCGCTGTTAAACTGTAAACTGTAAAAAGGACAAATACAAAGATTGTTTTCCTCAGCAGACATTCAAGCAGATTTTTATAATGGATATAATATTATGGACATCGACCTGAAGATTGAATGTTATATCAGACAAAGGTAATGCTCGCTCAGGCTTTCTCTCTCTCAATACAAAATACAATGAAAAACGTCTAAAGTGACGTTTTACAATTAGTAATGGAGACTTGGTCAAACTGACAACTTGAGATTTGAATCTGTGGCAGAAGGAAGTAGTTCTGCACAAAAGAGGGTTTTAAAGAGACTCCTTTGTTATTTCTTATTTATTTACACACTCGTTGAACTGTTGTATAAACGCTATTTCACACTCGTAGCCGTGCGATATGGCTGTATATCAGCACACACTGTTTACCTACGGCTGAATCACAGCTGTGCTGATATACAGCCATATCGCACGGCTACGAGTGTGATATGCTCATATATGTATATTTATAAAGGTAAGCATTTATAGAGAAAGGGGAATATTTTAATATATTAATGTTTTATATAATTAATGATGCAATAATGTGTAATAAAATAGATGCATAATAAAAACATATTTTCAACATTTATTTTTAATAAATATTCCAAAACCTTTTACAATTACAATTTTGCAAACTCATATTTTAAATATACAGTATATCAATAGATTATACAGTGTTAATATATATATATATATATATATATATATATATATATATAGAGAGAGAGAGAGAGAGAGAGAGAGAGATTATACAGTGTATATATATATATATATATATATATATATATAAATCAGCACAAAAAATACACAGAAAAAATATTTTAAATATACAGTATATTAGTAAATTTTACAGTATATTATATTATTTCAAAATAATATTTAATATCGCCACAGAAAATGAAATATTATAAAGCAAAAAAATAAAAAATAAAACATTTACTCAAAGACAGATGCTTGTGGTGCTTTTGAGAAATGGTGTTGAAAGTGCGGTATCGTGGTATTCTGTTTAGCTGGTGTAAAACTCTCTGTAAAATAACAACACCTTCACACGTCTGTCAGCAAACGCTTGTGTCCCGTCCCTCATCCCTGTCTCTCCCTCCATCCCTCCAAACTTTGTTGTTAGACTTGGAGAATCCAAGCAGGGTTTCAAGTGTCAGTCCTTCTCTCTTCTCTCCCCCTGGTTTGTCTCCCTCCTTCCCACTCTCTCCTTGCTTGGTGGGTAATTTGAGTTCCCTGAACGCTTTGAATAACAGAGGGACTGTGAAATAAAAAGCAAAAAAAGTGACACAAGCTGTCAGTCGAAGGAAGACAAGCAAGACGCAGCCTCAACCATGCCTGAGCCCACAGAAGGTACATCTCTCTTTTCCCTTCATTCTTAATCAGTCTCTTTTCTGGCTTTTTAGTATTTATGCTACTTTTGCTATTTATTTAGTAGTAGTATTAGTAACTGCTATGTTTAGTAGCAACAGTATATAATAACAGAAATACTTTACAAAACAAGAAATTGTGCAAATCAGCACAAAAATATTTAGTATTTTGTGCTCATATTATTGTATCAGCTGACATTCTCAGATAGGAGATGAATCAAACTTTATTATTATTTTTTTTCAACAAAACTGGCATTTGCTGATTTAGAAGTGTTAGATTTATACATTCAGTCTTTTTTTCTTTGACACATGACAGATATATTGTAATTTGGCGTGTATTGTGCTGTTTTTTTCCTCTTGTCATTGCTTCTAATATTTTTTTACAATATTTTGATGCACTTATTTTAGGTGGGAAGCTTTACGTAAATGTCTCTAAACGTGCTTGGAGCATCTCAAATTAATAGTATAAGCAATGCAAGAGGATGAAAACTGTGTAGGAGAGGAGGAAAGGTCGTTCATGAATGAGGAAAGGGTCAGTGTGAAGAGAAAGAGTGCAGCAGATGTGTCAGGGCAGAATGATAAAGTTGCACAGATGGTAAAATCAAAACCCTTTCAGACCAGAGCTGGCAGAGGAAAGCTGGAACACACCCACTTCTCCTAAACACACACACTCTCTCTCTATCTATCTCTCTCACACACACACACACACACACACACACCATGCATAAGTTTTTTTTTATTATTAGGCCTATGCATGATGTCACAACTTTCATCTGCATACAGACAGACAGACAGACAGATAGATAGATAGATAGATAGATAGATAGATAGATAGATAGATAGATAGACAGACAGACAGACAGACAGATAGACAGATAGATAGATAGATAGATAGACAAACAGACAGACAGATATAGATAGATAGATAGATAAATAAATAGACAGATATAGACAGACAGACAGACAGATATAGATAGATAGATAGATAGATAGATAGATAGATAGATAGATAGATAGATAGATAGATAGATAGACAGATATAGACAGACAGATATAGATAGATAGATAGATAGATAGATAGATAGATAGATAGATAGATAGATAGATAGATAGATAGATAGATAGATAGATAGATAGACAGATATAGACAGACAGATATAGATAGATAGATAGATAGATAGATAGATAGATAGATAGATAGATAGATAGATAGATAGATAGATAGATAGATAGATAGATAGATAGATAGACAGACAGACAGACAGATAGATAGATAGATATATAGATATATAGATAGATAGACAGATATAGATAGATAGACAGACAGACAGACAGACAGACAGATAGATAGATAGATAGATAGATAGATAGATAGATAGATAGACAAACAGACAGACAGACAGACAGACAGATATAGATAGATAGATAGATAGATAGATAGATAGATAGATAGACAGACAGATATATAGATAGATAGATAGATAGATAGATAGATAGATAGATAAATAGATAGATAGATAGATAGATAGATAGATAGATAGATAGATAGATAGATAGATAGATAGATAGATAGATTAGACAGTCACATAACATCATTTCCTAAAAAATGTAGCTGTAAATAATGCCGACTATCTGTCTGTCGTCTAAACTATCCATTAACAGTTCAGTAAACCTGAGGCGACGCACATAAAACTGTATGCGCTGTCAGACAGACGTGATTTGCAGATATACAGTAGTGAAATATGTTTCTTCCTTCTGTCATAGCAGTTTATCTTTTTAAACCCTCTTGCTCTACTGAGTCTGTAAGACGAGAATAGTGTAAGAATGGCACAGAGATGAACATGTCCGCTGCTCATCTCCAGATCTTAGCACAATTCCACACTGACCAACGGCTTACAAATGATTCATACTACAAGCCTGATAATATCTTCATCAAATGTGTCATATTCAACTGTAAAAGCTTCATTTACACTCCTGACATATTTAGGCCTAAAATTAAGATTAATGCATTTGAATTGAATAAACTTTCCAATCATATTTGGACTACACAGCTTTAACATAAACTAATAAACTTTATGTGATGCATATTTGTCAGGCAATCATAAATGAATGCATTCCAAAAAGAAAAAGAAAAAAAAAGGGCATAGATTATTTTTAACTATTTGCATCTCATTTGATTTAATTTAAATAATCATATTTTTAAAATGCATTTATGCAGATGTAACTTATACAGTTAAAATGCATGAGATTGAAACTGGATTTATTGATGAAAAATCTTATTGTGTATTTAAAACACATTAGTAGTTTTTACATAAATCTGACCTGTTTCATTACTGGCAAATATGCATCACAATAAGTTTATTAGTTTATGTTAAACCTGTGTAATCCAAATAAATGGGCAATTCAAAGGCATTCATCTTAAGCACTAAACATTTGTCAAAATTTTTTGAGAAATTAGAAAAAGGCGACACCTAATTTAAGACGAGCAGAATCCGAAACCTCGAGCCACATTGGTGGAGACACATTTTATCTGCGCTATTTCATTTGGAGCTAGTGTATAAGTCCCTGCTGGGATCCAATTAACAGTTCAGATACTAATAAAAGAGTGACCCTCGAGACCTTCACTAAATCCATGCCTACGGCCACATGACAGTCAGTATATCATATGCCACAAAACCTAAACAGAATCTGATGAACGTTTTTGTTGGCCTCTTTGACACTCCAAAGTAAGATATAAATATCTTATGATGACCTTTGGCGTTTCTATTTTCACCTCACCATCCGGTCTGTAAATCACAATTTATTAGACAACATTATTAATCATGACTTGAGTAACAAACAACAGAAGTCAACTGTTAAGAAACATTGTTATGCGATTATGTGGCAGACAAAACAGCAGTGCAAAATCACTTCATCAAATCAATCCTTCGGACCTTTTCATTGCCATTTCTGATTGTAACCTCTGCTACCTCACCACAACTTTTCAACAAACGCATCCCGACGGCAGTAAATCCGATCAGCAGCCTGTCAGAAGTGTTGATTTACACAACGTCGCGCACTTATAAGGGTTCTTCCAGATGCTGTTGTCCGATATGGTAATGCCACAGATCCCCGGGGGAGAGACGAGCTCTAAAAATACCATCATATGCTTATAATCGGCGCTTCAGTTTCAGAGACTTTAAGGTGTGAAAGAACACGCTGAGATTTAACAGTGTTTCCCACCATCAAATGCAAAGTTATAGCTGAGTCTTCTATTTTAAGGTGGCATGAATAACTTGTTTTAAAATGGTCATGTGAAATGAAGACTATCCTAATGACCTCATTTAAAGCTGATTTGTTTTAAATGGAGCCACCTTAACATACTGAGATCTTATGTCATGTTAACGTCCTGTAACTGGTCACTTTTGCTTTTGGAATAAATTAATCATGGCTCACAGCGGATACTACCATTCAAAAGTTCGGGGTCGATAATATTTTTTAATGTTTTTTTTTTATAAAGAAGTCTCTTCTGCTCACCAAGGCTGCATTCATTTGATCAAAAATACAGTAAAAATGTGAAAAATTATTACAATTTAAAATAGCTCTTTTCTATGTGAATATATTGTAAAATATAATTTATTCCTGTGATCAAAGCTGAATTTTCAGCATCATTGCTCCAGTCTTCAGTGTCACATGATCCTTCAGAAATCATTCTAATCATTCTTCTGATTGTTATCAATGGTTACATTTTTGTGGAATCTGTGATACATTTATCAGGACTCTTTGCTGAATAGATCGTTCAAAAGAACGGCATTTATTTCGAAATAGAACTCTTTTGTAACATTATAAATGTCTTTATTGCGACTACTAAAAATTTTTGAACGGTAGTGTTCATTCACAGTGGTAGGCCTCAGTACAGGACAAATGCCATATCAAGCAGTGCAAAACAAAATCCAAAAACCTAAAGTGCAGATGTAAAATAATCTGTAATATGTTACTAAGAATTTAATGTGGTTCACCAGTGAAAATTCTAACATTTTGCATTCTAATTTAATATTAAACACTAAAGACATTGAAACAAATTTTCAATCAAGATAATGTTCTGGATTGCTAATTTTTAAGATATAAATCAACAAATGCAAATGAAAAGCACTTGATGCTCTGCTAGAAACTTAAGAACAGTTTGCATTTGCCAACAATCTAAGACTGAGATACTGTATCACCTATTCAGTTATTTATTATGACCCTGCAGCTGCCAGAACATTATACAATCTGCCTTACAGGTCAAATCCATTGCATATCATGTAAGGTCTTGTAAAGGACTTGTAATGTAAGGAAACTTGTAATGGGTAATGGACAGCTGTGAAAAAAACAATGCTTGTAAATTGCATGAAAAAATTGTAGCAAAATCAAATTTGAAGTGGGATAATTATGTCTAATCGATCCAAATTTTATCATAAATTAAACCGAACTAACAAAAATATGTTCCACAAATATTTTGCTAACATTCCCATTAAGTTATATCAAAAAACTTATTTCTGAACGGTCAAAACATTTAAGGGAAGATTCAATTTTATCATTTTGCAAACATTATGGAAACGTTACTTTTGAACGTTCTCAGAACGTTCTGAAACAAGTAGTAACATTTAAAAAACGTTCGACGAATGTGCTAAAACATTTCACAAATAAAATCATTCCATTATCGATGTAAAAATAATGTTTTTGTGCTAACTTGATTAAAGGCTATAGAGATAACTTTAAACGAACGTTCTATTAATGTTACTGGAAGAATGTTTGTTCATAACTTTGAGAGAACCTTGCCAGAAAGTTCTGAGAACGTTCCCTGTTTGCTGGGAATCTGTTACTTGATAGAAGATAATCATTGCGACGACATGCTCTCTTCCTCAGAAACCATGATCAAAAGTAAATAGTTACACCTGCAACTTGATATCCACAGAAAAAGTCTGATCAATGCATATAAATATGAATTTGTTCTGAAGTAAAATCAGTTGTGAACCAGCACACCTATTGCATTCCCACTGAGTGACCTGGGATCAAGTGCTTTGCTCAGGGGCACAATGCTGACAGATTGTGTCTCAGACCTGGAGAGCCATCAGCTGTCTACGTGCACAAATATAGACAGCCGACCTCGGAACCATTTCATTACGCGGTGCGTTATTTGCCACCCAGATTTGCTGATTTGGTAAAGTGTGACCAGATGCTTTTATAACATAATCTGAATAACTTCTCAATCGCCCGAGTGATAGATAGAGGTTTAGCAGCACTACTGGGGGCAGCCATTTGTGTGCTGGTGTGTGGAATTGTGCTAAGACAGGAGCTTACCGTCCTAATGTGCTAAATCCACTGTGTAGTACACTGAGTATCACCTCAATCTTTCTGAAACACACACACACACACACACACACACACTCATTCATCTGAGGTCAATCATCAAGACCAAGTTTCTTACCAGTGAGGTGTTTATACTTAAAATAAAGTATAAACCATACACACAGTAAATATAAAGCACTTCTCTATGGAGTTATTTACTTATATTTGTAGTGGCTAATGCAGAATGAAGTGTACTGGGTCAAATCAGAGTATGAACCAATTATGGCAAATACTGAAAATTATTATATGATATTACAATTTATAGTATTATAAATTTATATTTTCTATAGCCAATTTCCCTTAATAAGTGCACATACGTGATCTTTGATCATATTCTGAATTAGGAAATCACTATAATGCAGCCATGGATCAATTATGAGAAATTATAAGGATTAGTTCACATCCCGAGTCCCAGGTCTTTTGTTCATTTGTCACGTGACAGAAATGAGAGAATCACTAGTTAAAAGATATTTTTAACCTTTATTAAAGAGGTGGTTGATTATGATTTCACTTTTTTAACTTTAGTTAGTGTGTAATGTTGCTGTTTGAACATAAACAACATCTGCAAAGTTACGACGTTCAAAGTTCAATGCAAAGGGAGATATTTTCTTTTACAGAAATCGCTTTTTAAAGACTACAACAAACTGCTGGTAGGGACTACAACAAGCTTCTTCCTGGGTTAGTGACATCACAAACCCCAAAATTTACATAAACCCCGCCCCCGAGAACACTTAACATAGGTGAGGCCATGTTGGGCTGCTTTAGAGAAGAGGAAGAGTTGTTGTAGTAGAGTGTTGTTGACATGCCGTCATTTTACACCGGACTGCTTCACAAACGAGTGTCAATTCAATTTTTTTTTGCACAAAAGATGAACATGACGGCACATGCTAGTGGATGAGTTGAATCAACTTCACAGCAACTACATAAATTTATCCACTAACCGTTCAGAAATGTCTAAAAGTTGTAACTTCTTCCTGAGTCTCTCCATCAGTGTCGACTCCGGTTTGAACAATGTAAGGCTGAACACCGTTACTGACAATCCTCATTTTGGCTGCGTGAGATTCTCCAGCTTTGTTGTTGTTGAGCTGTTAAAGCTCCGCCCTCTTCTGGAAAGGGGGCCGGGAGCAGCAGCTCATTTGCATTTAAAGGGACACACACAAAAACGACGTGTTTTTGCTCACACCCAAAGAGGGGCAAATTTGACAAGCTATAATAAATGATCTGTGGGGTATTTTGAGCTGAAACTTCACAGACACATTCTGGAGACACCAGAGACTTATATTACATCTTGTGAAGGGGCATTATAGGTCCCATTTAAATCTTTTCAAATAACAAATCAAGCATTATCCATGTTAAACCCAATAAATCCAAGCAGCAAATAAATAACAAAGTAAATGCTGCAATATATAAAAGCAAACTATAACCTAAATTAAACTTAAGGGTGGGTTAATCAATATATATATTGAAAGTAATTTTTTTATGGAATTTTAAGGATTTTTTTTTTTTAAGGATTTGAAATAAAAATTCCAAATAATTTTTAAATGGCACAAAATTTGAAGCAACTTTAACAAATTCTACATTTACGTGACTGTTACCGCATACTGTCTTCCTGCAAATGCTGCAATTATTGCAGTTCTGGGACAAAATTCTGATAAGTTTCTGAGTGCGCTGTGTTGTTATTTTTGTTGAATGACATGGGATGTTATGAACTTAAGGTGTCACAGTACACTGTAAAAATCAATTGTTGGTTTAACTTAAAAAAGTAAGTTACATGGTAAAATTTTGAGTGCATTGAAATGAATAATTTGAGTTAATACAATGAAGGCGATTGGTTTAATTAACAGAATATATTATGTTATCTAAACCACATTAATTATCTAAGTTGATTTGACAAAAGAAAAAATGTTATGACAACAATGTAGAGTTTGTGAGCACTTTCAACTTTACTATTTTAAATTGTATGTGGTTTGAAATGTGATACGGTGCTTTAAAAGAGAGGCGGAGGAAGACAGACAAATGACTTCATGGGTTGGGGTTCATATTTTATTGAGACCTAAAAGAGTAACAGCATCCATCAAAAGAAAGCAGGGCTGTACTGATCTACTTGTACTTGTGGGCACTGAAAGAATATAACTGAGCTGGAATGAGTCGATTAAATGCGGAAACATAAACATCCTGTGTGGCACATCTGATTAGTTAACATCAAATAAATTGCTGCATATCTGTGGTTACGGTTTATTATACTTTGAGCTCAGTAATTTTTGACAGTTATTTGCATGACCATAAGAGCCTGACCGCACTATTTGATACCGGTGTGGTCACTCGTTAGATTCCTGGCCTGACATAAGAGAGGTTATTAGCTTTCATGGCCTTTTAACAAGCGCCATGGCAACAGCATGCCCTCCTGAGAATGAGGCGGGTGGATGTTAGGTATGCTGCTATTTCAGACCACATGATCACAGAGAGTTTCTCATCATCAGAATGGAAACATCTTGATGAAGTTGCATCAACACCTCAATTGCCAAGAAATTAGCACTCAATATGGGTTTTTCAATATATATATATATATATATATATATATATATATATATATATATATATACACACATCAGCAAAGAAGATGTACTATGAAATTAAACATTTCTTATTCAAATTTTACTCAAAAATTCTCCCTTTTTCACCCCATTGTTACTGTTTTTTCGAAAAAAAATTAATTTTCATTTTGGTTTTTTAGAAATTTTTACTTCATTGGAATGGAATGAAACGTGGTAAAGATTTTGGTACTTGCTATATGAACACACACAAAAAAAATCATGGACATGATTTGAAAAGGTTAAATGGTCCTGAAAAAAACCGTCACACTTGTATTGTTCATCTACACTGTAAAAAATCAAAAGTTGAGAAAACTTAAAAGTTTAAGGCAACAAACTTCAGCAGATTTTTGTGTTTTCTCAACTTTTTTTGTAGGAGATTTTTGAGTTTTCTCAATTTTTTGTTATATAAACTGAATATAACAAGGTTGAGAAAACTCAAAAATCCAGCTGAAGTTTGTTGCCTTAAACTTAAAAGTTTTCTCAACTTTTGATTTTTTTACAGTATAGTTGTTTTATCTAATGTTTGGTACTGCGCCCAAACAAAATCTTACTGAAAGCTAATTTTTTGAGATATCAACCTCAAATTTGGAGCACGACTTGTTTAGATTTATGGCTTCAATTTTCTCATGGTTTTAGAGTAAATTTAAAACATGTTTTGGAAATGTATAGTTTCATAATAATACATTTAAACTTCTATAACTTTATTTTAGTTTCACTTTTTTAACTTCAGCAACAATCTGCCAAGTGTCATCTTTAAAAAGAGACCAAACTTAAGTCTATGCTCCAAAGCATTCAAGATTTATAACAGTTTAAGTTGGAAATTTCATTTTCAGCTCAAAAAAAATAACAGGTAATTAATTAATGAATCATAACTATTCCATAAATATATTTAAGTATCAAAAAATCCCCTAAAAATACAAAATATAGGTTCGTGTAAAAATATACAGAAGAAGGTTGGTTTATTTTTCTGGTGTCATATTTATAGGATTGTAGAGCTTCCATGTGGCCGACTGCCTGAGGATTCCTAAAACATATCAGCTTACTACTCAGAGGTCTGATATATATTTATCATCAGGACAGATGATGTCAGAATGGTTACATAGTAGCTTAGCTGGTTGTGGCATTCGGTCATCAGGTCCGCAGTTTGAACATTTGATTGAATTAATTTATTGCATACATATATTTGAAAACATGCCTTTTGTTGCGTCATTAAAACATAAATATAAATATATTACATTGTAAAAAAAAGTTCACATTTAATTCAGTGTGTTACTTGCCATTGTTTCAAAGTAAATCCTACATGTACATCCTACATCCTAATCTGTATAATTTTAACATTTCGCTTTTTCTCCTTTCTTCCCACAGAGGTAAAAGCAGAGGGTAAGTGACGTCCTTAGCTTGCATTCCAAATGACAAGAGTATTTAACCATTTAAAAACTATAACGCTATGCATACAGTAAGTTTCTTTAGTTTAATGTTGTTCTTTCATCTGCAGAAGCTTCAGGAGAGTATGGTAATAAATCTGAATGGTTATAAAAACCCCTTAGCAACTTCCTTATTATTGTATAATCCTTATTTAAACCACATACTAACTATATAAATGAGTCACTTAGAACTTCTTTTAGAGTTCTAAGCCAGTTTGCATGACATGACTCTATATAATTTGCAACAATTCCAATTATTATTTACATTGAGGTGTATGTATTAGCTTGCCCTAATATGGAAATACATTTTAAATTAAAATGAATGCAAAAAATGTGAGAAGAGGAAAGAATTGTTGACTCTTACCTTGTGCATGAAGCTCACCCAGAATTAAGTTATTTCAGTGATACTATCATTAACGTAGTTCATTGTTAATTTTAGACCACAGCCAACTGTATTATTGTTTTATGTTTGAAATTAATATACAGTCTCAAGAAAGTATGTGCACAACTTGCAGAATCTGTGAAAATGTGAATAATTTTAATAAGAGAGATCGTACAAAATGCTTGTTATTTTTTATTTAGTACTGTCCTGAGTAAGATATTTTACATAAAAGATGTTTACATTTAGTTCACAAAACAAAATAATAGCTGAATTTATTAAAATAACCCCATTCATAAGTATGTGAACCATTGATTCTCAGTATGATCCACGACTGTTTTTATGTCTTGTGATGGTTGTTCATGAGTCTCTTGTTTGTCCTGAGCAGTTAAACTGAGCTCTGTTCTTCAGAAAAATCCTCCAGCTCCTGCAGATTCATCAGTTTTCAAGCATTTTTGCATATTTGAACCCTTTCCAGCAGTGACTGAGTGATTTTGAGATTCATCTTTTCACACTGAGGACAACTGAGGGACTCAAACTCAACTATTAAAAAAGGTTCAAACATTCACTGATGCTCCAGAATGAAACAAAATGCATTGAGAGTCAGGGAGTGAAAACTTTTGAACATTTTTCATATTTTGTTTAAACATCGTTGTTTTTCATTCAGTAATGCCCTTCGGAAGCAACAGAAGATACGTGCATGTTTCCCGGGAAAAAAATTAAGTACAATTTACCTTGATATTTGAATTCAAAAGTTTTCATCCCCCGACTCTTAAAGGATTAGTTCACTTTTAAATAAACTTTTGCTTATAATTTACTCACCCGCATGTCATCCAAGATGTCCATGTCCTTCTTTCTTAAGTCGAAAAGAAATTAAAGGATTAGTTCACTTTTAAATAAACTTTTGCTTATAATTTACTCACCCCCATGTCATCCAAGATGTCCATGTCCTTCTTTCTTCAGTCGAAAAGAAATTAAGGTTTTTGATGAAAACATTTCAGGATTTTTCTCCATACAATGGGCTTGAATGGGCCCAGACGGTTCAACGTCCTAAAGACAGTTTCAGTGCAGCTTCAAAGGGCTTTAAACGATACCACACGATGAATAAGGGTCTTATCTAGCGAAACGATCAGTCATTTTAAAAAAATTAAAAAAAGTTTAAGTTTTATAAGCACAAATGTTCTCCTTGCTCTGTTCTCGGATGAGCGTTCGTGACGTTCGGTAATACGCAATTACGTTAAAAAGGTCACGCTTGACATAGGCGGAAGTACAGATTCGGTGTTTACAACTTGAACGTGCAAATACTAACCCTGCGTCTCGATCAGCTCCCTAGTTCCCTAGGTCGTGAATCAGTATGAAAGTGAATGTGGCTGATTCCCTGATCAGTTCCCTGACTACTGAACTAGGGAGCTGATTGAGACATACGCCGTTTACAAAAAAAAAAAAAAACAACTAATGATTCTTCCTGTGTCAGTACCACCAGACAGTCATACCCTTCTCCATCAGAACAAAAACACCTCTAAAGGGGGTCGCACACCGGACGCGCACATTATATATGCGTGAGCTCAATTTTGAATCGACTCCTGATAGAAGAGCTGCACAATGGGAGTGTTTTACGTCAACAGGGAAACGTTACATATGCTTTAATATTTTGCACTGAGGTTAGTGTATATGGAAAAATGGCACAACAAAGCAAAAGGAAAGAAACGGCTACGTTTATTATACATTTTTAGACTTTATTCAAGCTGTTAAACGGATGTATCTTGCAGCACAGGGTGAAGTCAGTATGTACATTAACGACAATTTGAGAGAAATATAATATACATTTAATGTAAACAATGTAACTTACATGGCGCTCTGTGGACTTCGGTAAAGTTGGTTTTATATTCGCACAAGACTTCTGATAAATTCAGACTTTCCAATAAATGTGCAATAAATTAATGTTTGCGAAGTTTAAGCAGCGAAATGATATTGACAACCAACGATTGTCAACTTACAACATTTTTCACAGTCGATCAAAATAGGCAAGTATTGTTTTAATGGCATATTTACTTGTGAATGTCCACTGAATGTCCAATGTAGTGTGATTAACAAGGCTATTGAATACGGATGTGCGAATATAAAACCAACTTTACCGAAGTCTGGAGAGGTGTGTGTCGCCGCAGCAGTCTCTTCCATCTGCCTAATTTCTTCCTCTGTGTATTCCGGTTCAAAAGGTAGGGCAGGCGAAAAACTCATCTTCTCCTCGTCCGACATTGTTGTTTTACCTTTTTTTTTTTGTAAACGGCGTTTGACTTAGTATTTGCACGTTTAAGTTGTAAACACCGAATCTGTACTTCCGCCTATGTCAAGCGTGACCTTTTCAACGTAATTGCATATTACGTGACGTCACGAACGCGCATCCGAGAACAGAGCAAGGAGAACATTTGTGCTTATAAAACTTAATTTTTTTTTTATTTAACAAAAAATGACTGATCGTTTCGCTAGATAAGACCCTTATTCATCGTCTGGTATCGTTTAAAGCCCTTTGAAGCTGCACTGAAACTGTCTTTAGGACCTTGAACCGTCTGGTGCCCATTCAAGCCCATTATATGGAGAAAAATCCTGGAATGTTTTCATCAAAAACCTTAATGCATCGTGTTTCCTTCTGGAGCATCAGTGAATGTTTGAACCTTTTTTAATAGTTGAGTTTGAGTCCCTCAGTTGTCCTCAGTCTGAAAGGATGAATCTCAAAATCATTCAGTCACTGCTGGAAAGGGTTCAAATATGCAAAAAATGCTTGAAAACTGAAGAATCTGCAGGAGCTGGAGGATTTTTTTTTGAGGACTCAGTTTAACTGCTCAGAACAAACAGGAGACTCGAGAACAAATAAACAGTTGTGGATCATCAGGTGACCACACACAGTATTGAGAACAAATGGTTCACATACTTATGAACGGGGTTATTTTAATAAATTCAGCAATTTTTTTTTTTTTGTCTTGTGAACTAAATTCAAACATCTTTTATGTAAAATATCTTACTCAGGACAGTACTAAATAACATGCATTTTGCATGATCTCTCTTATTTTATTAAAATTATTCACATTTTCACAGATTCTGCAAGTGGTGCACATACTTCTTCTTGCCACTGTATGTTTTAAATATTTGCAATGAATATTTAAAATGGAAACAGAGCATGCTTCTTGTTACCAGAACTTATTTACAGGATCCCTACCTGTGAATATCCAAGTCAGTCTGCATGTGTGTGTGTATTTTTGTATTAATACAGCATAACTGTTCCATACTTGCAGAACGAACCGAGCTGACAGGACTTTTTGTGGAGAAGCCACAAAGTGTGGTAGCCATCGCAGGTATAAAAACAGACACACACACATTATTAAAGCACCATAACAAAACAGCCATCACTGGGAATTATAGGATGAATGCTATGTTAAGATATTGATGTTTTCTACACAGGTAAAGATGTATCATTTGTGGTTAAGGTGGACTCCACCAACCTCACACGTAAACCCACCATGAAGTGGCTAAAGGGGAAGTGGATGGACCTTGGCAGCAAAGCGGGAAAACACATCCAGATAAAAGAGACCTATGACAGAAACACTAAGGTTAGAGGGGAGTGTATATTGTCACGTTTAATATTAAAATTCTATATAATGTAAAAAATATGCACCATGACAGGATTTCTAAATTCAGTTGCAAATGCCAGTTGCATAAACAAAGACAGTCGGGCAATCTGTGAGCGTCAGTCGGGATAGATTTTGTGGTGTTTTCTGCACATCGGCTTTGAGCAGGTGTCCTGACATTTTATCCTATGCGTCAGATTGTCCTACCAGGGCTTAATGTGCATGCGCACGTCAATATTGTGTCATTTTTGTCACACTAAACAAGGTATTTTGCACTGTCAAATCATCCTACCTGTTTATATTATACTGGTAGGACAATCTGATGAGGTATTTTGCACTGTAAAATCATCTTACCTGTTTATTTTACAAATTTCAATATTTTATTCAGAATACAACATAGATGACATATCAAATGTTTAAACTGAGAAAATGTATCATTTTAAGGGAAAAATAAGTTGATTTTAAATTTCATGGCATCAACACATCTCAAAAAAGTTGGGACAAGGCCATGTTTACCACTGTGTGGCACCCCCTCTTCTTTTTATAACAGTCTGCAAACGTCTGGGGACTGAGGAGACAAGTTGCTCAAGTTTAGGAATAGGAATGTTGTCCCATTCTTGTCTAATACAGGCTTCTAGTTGTTCAACTGTCTTAGGTCTTCTTTGTTGCATCTTCCTCTTTATGATGCACCAAATGTTTTCTATGGGTGAAAGATCTGGACTGCAGGCTGGCCATTTCAGTACCCGGATCCTTCTTCTACGCAGCCATGATGTTGTAATTGATGCAGTGTGTGGTCTGGCATTGTCATGTTGGAAAATGCAAGGTCTTCCCTGAAAGAGACGACATCTGGATGGGAGCATATGTTGTTCTAGAACTTGGATATACCTTTCAGCATTGATGGTGCCTTTCCAGATGTGTAAGCTGCCCATGCCACACGCACTCATGCAACCCCATACCATCAGAGATGCAGGCTTCTGAACTGAGCGCTGATAACAACTTGGGTTGTCCTTGACCTCTTTAGTCCGGATGACATGGTGTCCCAGTTTTCCAAAAGGATCTTCAAATTTTGATTCATCTGACCACAGAACAGTTTTCCACTTTGCCACAGTCCATTTTAAATGAGCCTTGGCCCAGAGAAAACGCCTGTGCTTCTGGATCTTGTTTAGATATGGCTTCTTTTTTGACCTATAGAGTTTTAGCCAGCAACGGCGAATGGCACGGTGGATTGTGTTCACCGACAATGTTTTCTGGAAGTATTCCTGAGCCCATGTTGTGATTTCCATTACAGTAGCATGTGATGCAATGCCGTCTAAGGGCCCGAAGATCACGAGCATCCAGTATGGTTTTCCGGCCTTGACCCTTTTTCTCTGAGAAACTCCTTTCTGATATTGCTCCACTATTTTTCGCCGCAGCATTGGGGGAATTGGTGATCCTCTGCCCATCTTGACTTCTGAGAGACACTGCCACTCTGAGAGGCTCTTTTTATACCCAATCATGTTGCCAATTGACCTAATAAGTTGCAAATTGGTCCTTCAGCTGTTCCTTATATGTACATTTAACTTTTCCAGCCTCTTATTGCTACCTGTCCCAACTTTTTTTGAATGTGTAGCTCTCATGAAATCCAAAATGAGCCCATATTTGGCATGACATTTCAAAATGTCTCACTTTCAACATTTGATATGTTATCTATATTCTATTGTGAATAAAATATAAGTTTATGACATTTGTAAATTATTGCATTCCTTTTTTATTCACAATTTGTACAGTGTCCCAACTTTTTTGGAATCGGGTTTGTATACCGGTAGGACAATCTGATGAATTATTGTGCACTGTCAGATCATCCTAACTGTTTATTTTATTCTTGTAGGACAATCTGATGAGGTATTTTTGCACTTATATTTAGATTACTAATTCTTTACTAGTTTTTGCCCAGACGCAGCTGATGTGAGCCAATCTGATACTTTTCAGATTCAAATGAGACCAATCTACCTTTTTATGTAGCTGAATTAAAAAACATGTGACCCATCTTAAAGAAAATATATGATGACCAACTTGTAAGACAAGTCTAAGCAGTTTATGCAAACAGGCCACTGATTTGATGAATAAGTGGTGTATTGATCTTAGTGGAGCATTTGTTTATTTTTCAAAAAGTCAAAACTGTAATGATTAGAAACCTTAAAGGTTTGATGTGAAATTTTAAGAGGATCTATTGACAGAAATGCAATATAATATACATAACTATGTTTTCAGTGGTGTATAAAGACCTTACATAATGAACCGTAATGTTTTTATTACTTTAAAATGAACCATTTCTATCCACATACCCGCTGGTCCCCTTACATGTTGTTGCCATTTTGCGCCGGCATGTTTCTACAGCAGCCCTAAACGGACAAACTGCTCTACAGAGCGCTCTTCTGTCTCGGATGACGACATATTTGTCCTGTGTTGGCCACCGTAGCTTCTCTATAATGCAATCGCAACCTCACTGCTAGATGCTGCTAAAATGTATACACTGACTGCACCTTTAAATTCTTTAAATCATTTTAATAGTACTATACATTGAATGGCATTTTGTCAACAGAACAGAATATAGATTGATCAAATGAAATGAATTCGTGATATGTGATTTATTAAACAAACATCATCCTTAAATGTGGCACATTTCTTTCACTCGCACGTTCTCTCCCAGATCTACACATACGAGATGAAGATCGTCAAGGTGGTCCCAGGAGACGCAGGTGGATACAGGTGTGAAGTGACTGCCAAAGACAAATGTGACAGCTGCACCTTTGAGATCAGTGTGGAGGGTTAGTGTGTCTTTCACACACAATCAAACACAACAAAAATAACACTTACACGCTTTATCTCTTAGCATAAATCTGTAAATGACTGTTCTATATTTATCATTCTTCCTTTTCTGTAGCTGCTGAACAAGAGGAGCAAGCAGATATTTTGTCTGCCTTCAAAAGAGCGTAAGTCTGAGTAGACAGACAGATAGACCTGACAGAATATATTTCTCACAAATTATGACTGAACAGGACTAAATGCAATAATTTAATCAACACATATTGGTTAATAGTTAATCTAAATCTAATTTAAATGTGTGTATATGGTAGCAATGATTGAAATAATGTGAGGCAGAAAACAATATCACTTGATCATTTTGTTTCTGGTTTTCTTTGCAACAAATATGTTTTTTTTTTCACACAAAAAGCAAAGAGTCAAACTGGCCAACTAAAAGAAACACTGATCACCCAAATGGTGATCAAACATTTTCAATAAAACAACATCTAAACCTCTTTTAATTCTCAGAAAGAACTTCTGCTGAGATCTTGAGAGATTTATTGTCTTCTTTTATTTCCAGTTGCTTTCAGGCTGTTTCATTTTCTGAGAGTGCAAACATTGATTCAATTGAAATTTCAACATTAATTGAGGGTGCAAAAGTGATATTGATTCAATGAGGTTAACGTTGACACATTAACACTGATTTAACATTATTTTGTTCATTGCTTGTTATCTGGGAATGATTTATGAAAATGGTTCTTTTCCCTCCATTCGGGTGCTCAAATGAACGTACACTTGTGAATCACACAATATACATACATAGTATGTATGTATATTGTGTTTTATATACACGTTTATACATTAAACTCATAAATTGTTCTTTAGTACATACAGCATATTGCATGAAATGCTTGTTTTGTAAATTCAACACATGCTCTTGTACAGTGATGCTGGGGAGGACGAAGGAGAGCTGGACTTCAGTGCTCTTCTCAAAGCTGCTAAAAAGTAAGTGTTCACACTGTCCTTTAAAACCACACTGCATCTCCTCTAACCGCTCGCTAACTTTTATTGTTCACGTCACATTCACAGGAAGAAGAAGCCAGAGCCTGAGGTGGAGATCGACGTTTGGGAGCTTCTGAAAAACGCTCATCCCAGCGAGTATGAGAAGATTGCATTTCAGTACGGCATCACTGACCTGCGTGGAATGTTGAAACGACTCAAGAAGATGAAGGTTGTGGAGCCCAAAGCTAGCGAGGGTACGAGAAAGAGAGATAAATACAAATTGAAGTCTTTTAGCTTCTGTGTGATCATGTGTGGGATGCTTCCGCAGCATTCCTGAGACGACTGGAGTCAGCGTACTCCGTAAATAAGGGAAAGAAGATCGTCTTGTCTGTGGAGGTGGCTGACCCTAATGCTGAGATCAAATGGCTCAAGAACGGCCAAGAGATCAAACCTTCTGCCAAGTGAGAAACCAGAAAATACTTGGACATACATTCAATGTCAAAGACACATTCATAGGAAACCCAGACAAAAAAAAAAAAAAAAAAAAAAAACTGTTATTGCCAGGATTATTGAAGATCATGATCCAGTTTTTAATGTTTTGAACTTTAAAAGTGAAGTGTGTCATTAATGCACCAAGCAAAATAACAATATTTTGTCCAAATATACAGGCCATGAGAAGCCTGGAGATCCCAATTTATTTTATGGCCTCTGTCAGCTTCTGTCATGTTTAATATTTTAAGAAGTTGTCTCATATTTTCTGTGATTTAACCATCTCTTTGTGTGGCAGATACATCATGGAGGCCGATGGAAACATTCGAACCCTCACGATCAACAAATGCAGTCTGGCAGATGATGCAGCGTATGAATGTGTGGTCGGGACTGATAAATGCTTCACTGAAGTTTTTGTTAAAGGTGTGTGTAAATCAATTACCAAAAAAAGAAACAGTAACATTTTACTTTTTAATATTAATATTTATTTATTTATTGACACTGCTTTTGGACTATTCAAGACATTTATTTTTTAGATTTTAGTTGACATAATTACTACAAAGACTAGGATTATGCATCAACCGTATTACCGTAATAGTTTTCCCTTTTTAAAATATTGAACTATTCATTCAATCAAAAAACATTATTATAATGGTCATATTATCTTTTAAAGAAGTCAAGAAAATGCAGTCTCTTCTTTTATAGTTTGTCAGTAGGGGGCGACCTTAAAATATCAGCCCAGATAATTGTGAAGTGAAATCTAATTAGAATAAAATTCTCCTTCTAAGAATCACATTGCAGTTTCATGACATGAACTAATGTCAGAGTAAACTGTAAAACTGTCCACCCCTTCAGCATTCTGAAGTCTTATATTAAAATGTATTTTATCTTGAGATAGTACAAGGCAATGTAATAACACTTTCTTTATCTGGTACAATGGTAATCAAATTTGTGCGTTGCAGAGCCACCGATCACAATCACTAAACTGCTGGACGACTATCAAGTTGTGGTTGGAGAAAGAGTGGAGTTTGAGATAGAAGTGTCTGAGGAGGGAGCACACGTCATTTGGTAAAAGCACACATATTCAGACTTCAAACAGGCAATAGATTGCAACATTTTTTAAGGTGGTTAAATGGTTGCTTTCAATTAAAGTCGAAAAAAAAAATCAATTTAATACAGACATCAGTAGTAGTATTCTCTACTTCACTCATAGTACTTAGTAAAAAGATGGCATTCATTTTTGGGTGTGAATAACTGACATATAACATGATGTATTAACTATATAATATGTGTGTTGCCTTGAATGTTCATGTAATCGTAGGATGTTTGAAGATGTGGAGCTGTCTCGAGATGATAAAAGTTCAAAGTATCGATTTAAAAAGGATGGGAAACGCCACTGTCTTATTATTCAAGAGGCGACAATAGAGGACAACGGAATGTACTATGTTTACACCAATGGAGGCCAATCGAAGGGAGAGCTCATCGTTGAGGGTAACGTCTGATCTCTCCGTACAACCATCCTTTTATTTACAGACCATGGTTTTGCAGACCGAAGTTGCAAATCTTTATTTTTTCTTTGTCGAATTCAACCCCAGAGAAGGAACTGGAGGTGTTGCAAAGTATCGCAGATCTTACGGTCAAATCGGCAGAGCAAGCTGTGTTCAAGTGTGAGGTGTCTGACGAGAAGGTCACAGGGAAATGGTTTAAGGATGGCGTGGAAGTTAAGCCCAGCGACCGTATCAAGATTGCCCATATCGGCAGGTCAGCATTCAGACTCACGCACACGTGTTCGCTTCTTCTTATACATGTTTTTTAAGTACGGTGCATGTTCATTAATTCCAGGATTCATCGTTTAACCATTGATGACGTCAAGCCAGGGGATGCTGGAGATTACACCTTTATCCCAGACGGTTATGCGCTCTCACTCTCTGCTAAACTCAACTTCCTGGGTGAGAAGGAAACTCTATAGTGTGCAAGATTTGTTGATCTGTTGTGACAGTACATAATCAGATCATTCTTTTTCTTACAGAAATCAAGATCGACTATGTTCCCAGGCAAGGTAGGACCCGTGTTATTTTAGTTTTATTTACCGCGCTTGCTTGCATCCGTTTACTTTGTCTTGCTCCTTTTAAGATCCCCCTAAGATCCATTTGGACGTGGCTGGTAATATGGTTTCTCAAAACACCATCATTGTTGTTGCTGGTAACAAGCTGCGTCTGGATGTGGAGATCACAGGAGAGCCCGCTCCCACCGTCTGCTGGATGAAGGGAGATAAGGTACACATACACTCACATAACTTTGATGACAATTACTATACATGGTTAAATAATTAATAACAAATACTCTAATACAGTGGTCGGCAACCTTATGGCATGCGGAGGGAAAATCACAGAATGGTTTGTTGGATCTGTGCACTAGCACAGGTTAAAATCTCAAGCTTGTATGCCCGGTTTCACAGCTAAAGCCTGTAAAAGGCACGTTTATAAAAGCTACTTAAATGTCCTAATTGAACTAAGGCCTAATTCTCACTTAGTCTAAGGCCCTGTCTGTGAAACCAGGCCTTATATTATTTGTAGCACCTCTGTATGCCAGTTCGAGGACTTTATTTAAATGAAATACAAACACCTCTTGTCATGTGCCATTGATTATTACCTCCATAGGTTGCTGACTCTCTATTATGTTATTTTTAAATAATTCATAAAATATTTGAAGTTACTTATTTGAAACATGGCCAAGTGGGTAATGAACATGCTCCAATTAGGGATGCACCAATAATGCAAAACAAGGACAACTACAGAAAAAAATACGTACAGATTACACATGCTTATATATACACTACCGCTCAAAAGTTTGGGATCGGTAAGATTTTTAATGTTTTTAAAAGAAGTTTCGTCTGCTCATCAAGGGTGCATTTATTTAATTAAAAATACAGTAATATTGTGAAATATTATTACAATTTAAAATGACTGTTTTCTATTTGAAAATATTTTAAAATGTAATTTCATTCCTGTGATCAAAGCTGAATTTTCAGCATCATTACTCCAGTCTTCAGTGTCACATGATCCTTCAGAAATCATTCTAATATGATGATTTGCTGCTCAAGAAACATTTATTGTTTACAATTGTACAAAATATTTGTGTACAATATTTTTTTTCAGAATTCTTTGATGAATAGAAAGTTCAGAAGAACAGTGTTTATTTTAAATCTAATCTTTGTAACATTATAAATGTCTTTACTGTCACTTTTGATTGATTTAATGCATCCTTGCTGAATAAAAGTTTTCAAAAAAATAAAAATAAAAATTCTTACTGACCCCAAACTTTTGAACGGTAGTGTAAAATGATACAAAAGCTTTGTATTTTAGATAAATGCTGTTCTTTTGAACTTTCTATTCATCAAAGAATCCTGAAAAAAAAAAGTACACAACTGTTTTCAACATTGATAATAATAACAAATATTTCTTGAGGAACTAATCATCATATTAGAATGATTTCTGAAGGATCATGTGACACGGTAATGATGCTGAAAATTCAGCTTTGCCAACACCAGAATAAATTACTTTGTAAAATATATTCAAATAGAAAACAGTTATTTTAAATTGTAATAATTTTTCACAATATTACTGATTTTACTGTATTTTTAAATAAATAAATTAAGCCTTGGTGTATATATATATATATATATATATATTAAATATATGTATATATATGTATATATTAGTATATATGCATATATTAAAGTTAAATGGTATGGAGCCCCACACATGATATACAGACAAAAATAACAAAATAAGAATTTGTTGTCTCATTTTAGTAAATTGGGCCATGTTGAACTAAATTGTTTGATTTAACTTTATCAATGAAACAAATTATTATGTTGTGCACATGATTTACTTAAAACAAGGGAACAAATTAGTAAAACGAATTAGCAAAAAGTCATGGGAACTTAGTATAAATTTGTGGCTCAAGATATACATATTTTCTTCCCTGCACATAATGCACATAAAATTCATAAAATTAAAATATAATTTGTTATTATCATCAATATTGTTATTAAAAAATGTGTGTGCACCATGAACATTTTTTTTTTTAAATTTGTGTTGAATAATACTGTAAGTAGACCAAGAAAAAATAACAGGTCCCATGCTATAATTTTCATATACATTAAATGTATGTATAGGAGCAGCAAATCAGCATATTAGAATGATTGACACTGATCATGTGACACTAAAGACTGGAGTAATGATGCTGAAAATTCAGCTTTGAATCACAGGAATAAATTACATTTGAATATATAGGCACATAGAACGTTTTTTAAAATTGTAATAATATTTCTGTTTTTACTGATAAAAAAAATGTAGTGAACATTAATAGACAATGCAAAATAGTGTTTAATATTTTGCTAAACAAATAAATAAAACTGCTGTCTGTGTATTACAGGCACTGACAGAATCAGAGGGACGTGTGCGTGTGGAAAACAGGAAAGATCTAAGCAGTTTAGTCATTGAAGGAGCAGAGCGAGAAGATGAATCGAACTACACCATCACTGTCACCAACCCAGCAGGCGAGGACAAAGCCAACCTCTTCATCAAAATCGTAGGTGCGTTTCCAGCACTGCCTCTTTCTCCCTGCAGATGGCACTGTGGTTATGACCAGAACTGAAGCAAATTTCAAGTAGTTCAACATCTACTAGCTACAAACACTACACAGCCTCTAATGATGCACTTTTAGGGTCTAAATAAAAAATGTATGCATTTATCCAAAGCATCTTACTTTGTGTTCAAGGTAAGCGTCTTGTCAGTTCATGCATTCCCTGAGAATCAAACCCATGCCGTTGTAGATGTTCCTAAAGTCTCTCCGCTTTTGCAGATGTTCCTGATCCTCCTGAAAATGTGAAGTGTACTGGAGTAGGAGAAGACTGTGCCACTATTATCTGGGAGCCTCCAAAGTATGATGGAGGAGCACCTTTAAAGGGTAACACACACTGTTACAGGAAATTCAGCCCTACCTATTTAGATACCAAGACATTATGGCCACATTCACACAGCAGCAGAATACATTTGTCAGTCCTGTATTTAAATACAGTTACATTCAAACGCAGTTCATTTATTTACGGGAATGACAACTGCATTATATAACCAAACTCACACCTGTAAGTAAATGTGTTGTCCATCCCAAAAACAGCCTATTTAACTCACTTGCAAGAAGTCACAACAGGAAGCCTGTTCTGTTTTCCTATAGGCTATCTGATGGAGAGGAAGAAGAAAGGATCTTCTAGATGGACGAAACTTAACTTTGACGTTTATGAGAAAACAACATACGAGGCCAAGCGCATGATTGAAGGCATTCTGTACGAGATGAGAGTTTTCGCGGTCAATGGAATCGGAATGTCGGCTCCCAGTCTCAACTCCAAACCATTCATGCCAATCGGTGAGAACGTTTTGCTATTTTCTTGTTGTGTAATTTTGACGTCTTCTGTTTTAACTCTTGTTTTTCCTTTCTCTTTCTCTCAGCCCCCACCAGTGAGCCCACAAAGCTGACCGTTGAGGACGTCACGGATACTACGTGCTCACTGAAGTGGTTGGCTCCGGAGAAGATCGGAGCTGGAGGGCTGGATGGGTACCTCATAGAATACTGCAAGGAAGGAGGTGAGTCATCTTTTTCCAGACCTAAACTAACTCTACACAGGGCTAGTGGAAGCATAGTGGAACCAAGTTCACTACTGTGCACTCGGGCAAGGTTTCTACAAGAATATTATCACACTATACATGGATAAATAGATACTGTAACACCTAATAATATATATTTGCAAGGTCATTTGCAAGGGGGAAAAAAAAATATATATATATATATATATATATATATATATAATTTTTTTTTTTTTTTTTTTCCTTGCAAATATATATTATTAGGTCATTTGCAAGGCAACATTTCCCATTTTGTTTAATTTAATTTAAAAGTACTAAAATAACTAAAACTATATAGACATATTTTAAACAAAAACAAGTAAAAATGACAAAATATTTAACTTTTTCAGCTATTTTGTAGTATTTTCAGCTATTTTGTATAATATGAAGTACTAAAATAACTAAAACTAAAATGCATCAAATATATATGTGTGTGTGTGTGTGTGTATATATATATATATATATATATATATATATATATATATATATATACACACTACCGTTCAAAAGTTTGGGCTCAGTAAGATTTTTTAATGTTTTAAAAGAAGTATCTTCTGCTCACCAAGCCTGCATTTATTTGATTAAAAATACAAACAAAAACAGTAATATTGTGAAATATTATTCCAATTTAAAACAGCTGTTTTCTATGTCAATATACTAAAATGTAATTTATTCCTGTGATCAAAGCTGAACTTTCAGCATCATTACTCCAGTCTTCAGTGTCACATGATCCTTCAGAAATCATTCTAATATGCTGATTTGCTGCTCAAGAAACATTCATTATTATTATCAATCTTGAAAACAGTTGTGTAAAATTTTTTTTTCAAAATTCTTCGATGAATAGAAAGTTCAAAAGAACAGCATTTATTTAAAATAGAATATTTTCTAACAATATAATTGTCTTTACTGTAACTTTTGATTAGTTTAACTCATCCTTGATGAATAAAAGTATTGATTAATTTTATTTCTATCCCCAAAAATAAAATAAAAATTCTTACTGACCCCAAACTTTTGAACGGTAGTGTATAATGCTACAGAAGCTTTAGATTTCAGACAAATGCTGTTCTTTGGAACTTTCTATTCATCATAGCATCATGAAATAAAAATGTAAATAACTGTTTTCAACATTGATAATAATCATAAATGTTTCTTGAACAGCAAATCATCATATTAGATTGATTTCTGAGGGATCATGTGACACTGAAGACTGGAGTAATGATGCTGAAAATTCAGCTTTGATCACAGGAATAAATTACACTTTACTGTATATTGGACTGTTGGATATTGGATTTGGATATTGTACTGTATATTGGATAGAAAACAGCTGTTTTAAATTGGAATAATATTTCACAATATTACTGTTTATGTTTGTATTTTTAATCAAATAAATGCAGGCTTGGTGAGCAGAAGATACTTCTTTTAAAACATTAAAAAGACAAAATTACTAAAAATGTAACTAAATTAAAATAAAAAAAAAATCAATAAAAACTATAATAGTATTTCAATTATATTAAAACGAGACTGTTTTGAGTACGTCTTGATATTTATGCTCTAAAATGGTTCAAAGTGTACAATCTGGTTTAAATTTTAATCATAGGAATCATCATTTTTATCTTCTTGCCATTGTTTGCAAGATTCAAAATGCAATTGCAAGATTTAAAATGTTTAATTGCGTAAGTATAACAATAAAAATCTATTGTTTTTCACTTCATTAATACTGTATTAAATATACCATAATTTTCATATAATATATAACTACGTAAAAGGATCTAGTAATAAGCAGCAATATTTACCTGTGTATATTTTAACTAAAACACTAAAATGCCACAGAAGTCCTTCTGAGTGATAATGTGAACAAATCATTGAATCATTCAGTGTCATTGAATCAGATTCTTGCTTAGTGCTTAATTTTCTTTTGCATGCAAAATCATTGCAAATATATGGTGAATATTCAATATATCATCCAGCCCAGTCATATGTCCCAATAAATTAATGATAAAATGTATTTATTTTAACAATAAAATATTTCAACTTTTTTCAAAATGTTTTTTAGTTTAGTTCTCATTTTACAATTATTTTAATTTGACATTTACATGATTTAATTATTGTTAATTCAGTTTTGTGTGTAAATATAAATAATTAAAAAAAATATTAATTTACTTTAATTTTACATTTAGCATTTAATTATTATTAATAATCCTTTTTTTTCCCTTCATTGTCTCTCTGTGTCAGAAACGGAGTGGCATCCTGCTAACACGGATCTCGTTGGGCGTCAGAGTTTCACGGTGAAAAACCTTCCCACTGGAGAGAAGGTGAATTTCCGTGTGGTTGCGGTAAACATTGCAGGCCAGAGCCCTCCTGCATTGCTCGAGCAACCAGTCACTGTCAGAGAGATTATGGGTAAGGACAAAGTAAGATTCATGAAACATGAGGTGTGTCTCTAGTCTGTTCCTTCACCGTGATGTTCTCCACTCGCTTCAGAGCATCCTAAGATCCGTCTGCCTCGTGAACTCAGAACCAAATACATCAAGAGAGTCGGAGAGAAAGTCAACCTTGTCATCCCCTTCCAGGTGCGCATGTTATAAAACAAATGAACTAAATCCATGTCGTTTCACAAATTAACAAGCATGCGTGTGTTTTTAGGGCAAACCTCGTCCTGTCGTTACATGGCTGAAGGACGGGCAGCCAGTGGATGAAAAGAAAGTGGGTATCAGGAACTCAAACGTCGACTCCATCCTTTTCATTCGTTCTGCTGAGAGAGATCACACTGGAAAATACACACTCGTCTTGAAAATTGAAAATATGGAGGATTCAGCCACCATAGAAATCCGAATTGTAGGTAAGACAAAAAAAAAAAACTTACTTATGAATATCATTAATACTAATGGTCGACCAATGATGATTTTTCAGAGTTTGATACCGATACTGATGTATAAAAAGCACGGTGGTGAAATAATAGACATATAATGCAATTTAATAATAACAAATAACAAATAAAGTTATTTTTTAACTACCCCTTTAAAATAAAATATTAACTTGCCCCTGAGATTTTAATAACAGATTTTTTACGTGTTCACGGTTCTCTAATTTCAGTCACATGACATGCAGGTAATCAAATAAATATATTTATTTTGAATGGTTTTATTTTAAAATGATTGATTTTAATTTGACATTTTAATTATTTAATTATCATTAAGTGATATATCGTAAAACAATTATATTTAATATTTGGATTTATTTATTAGTAATTTAATTATTAAATAATTAATATATATTTTTAATTTATTAGTTATGTGAATATAAATGATTTTAAAGTTATGTATTTATTTTTCTTTGACATTTTATAATTGAATTAATAAAAATGTAATTATTTATGTAAATATAATTTTTTTTATTATATATTTATTTTAATTTTACATTTTTGATTTATTTTTTATCATTTTATAATTTAATTACTATATTGTAATTATTTATGTAAAAATAAATAATTTAAAAAAAAATTTCTAATCATTTTCCATTTAATTAATTAAATTATTTATGTAAATAAAATCATTCTAAAATTATTTAATTTTACATTTTATTACTTATTTATTTATGATCAATTATAAACTCCCAAACCCTCTCCATTTCCCTCACGAACCCCGATTTGGGAAATTCTGTGTTAAACTGACAGCCCTAAAATCTCTCTCTGTCTCATCACTCACACACGGAGCGCTGATTTTTTTACTCCAGGGACACTCCTCAACTTTAGTCCCTGACACTCCAACTCTTTTCCCAGATAAACCCGGCCCTCCGACTCAGGTGCATGTGACAGATGTCTGGGGTTTCAATGCGGCGCTGGAGTGGAAACCACCCAAAGATGACGGCAACTGTGATATCGCTGGGTACACGATCCAGAAAGCAGACAAGAAAACCAAGGTGAGAGATCTGGCTTCCATTTATCCACCAAAACACTCATTAAAGGTATCGTTCATCCAAAAATGAACATTCTGTCATCATGTCTTTCCAAACCTTCATTTGGGTCAAGTCATTGGCTACTGTTATGGTGATACATGAGGGCGAAGAAATGATGGCAGAACTTTTATTTTTGGCTGAACGACTCCCTTTATCGATCAATCCATCATTCGTAATCCTCTTCTCACCCTGCAGGAGTGGTTTACGGTGTACGAGCACAATCGCCGCACCAACTGCACCGTCTCTGACCTCGTCATCGGGAACGAGTACTTGTTCCGCGTCTACAGCGAGAACCTCTGCGGTCTCAGTGAAGATCCCTGTATGAGCAAGAACACCGCTGTCATTGCCAAGACTGGTCAGTGTGGGGAACGGAGTAAATGTCAGGAAAATTTCGCAATAAAGATGAAGCTTAGTTATTTGACTTAAAAATCCAGATTTACTGGGCTTGTTTGTAGGGCTGCACATTTTTTGTGATTATATATCAATATAATAATAATAAAAAATAAAGCTATTTTATATGATTAAATCATTTATTATTATTATTATTATCACAATTAAATAAAAATATAAAAATAAAAACAAAATAAGAAATATTACTCTTCATTGAAAAATAAAAAAATGAAGTATTTAAGAAAAATAATTAATTTTACATTACAACTAAAATTTCAATACAAATATTTATGGGTGTCTGACTTTCTTGATGTGTGCCGTGCTTCAAATTTAAATCACAGTCTTTGTGATGTGAAAATAGACCTTTATCACAGCGGAACTGATTACCGGAAGTATCGATTCTTCCGGTTATGTATATTTTCAGTGTGCTGTAATCACCTAGTTGAATAAACGCCTCTTAAAATGAGCATCCGCAGGATGATTTCAAAATCCAGACGTTTTCTATTAGAGAGAGGAGAAGAGATATTCTGATTATTAATGTGTACAGAACTCAATGGAAATTGTAGCTTTAATCAACATGACGCCGATCTGAGAAAGCCGTGCCTTGTAAACGTACGGGATTGTTTCACCACACAATGTCAGAGCTCGTCTAAATAGTGACCGAAAGCGATGCTGCAGTGTGTGAGACCTGACGAACAGGATCAGAATCAACATATTAATTGATTTGTATTAAATATTTTAGTCATTATTCTGTGTCATTTTTCTTTGACACTCATTTCACTGTAATTCACACATTTATGCCAAAATTCTTAATTATTATTCATAGTTGTGACGCTGTTAACGCGTCATCTATTTTATGAAAATTAATGGTTTTACTACAAATAAAACCAAAAAAACATGGTTACTGTAGTTAACCATATTTTAACCATGGTATTTGTAGTAAAACTGTGGTAATACAAATGGTAATCAATCCGTGAAAAAAACATGCACCGTCCTTTACTATTATAAAACCATTATTAATTTTCATAAGGGTGTTGAGGAGTCGTGTGACGTGTGAGGAGTCGCCTGTCAATGGCTTCATACCCGCGTTACCCTCGGTTTCCGGTTTTATTTTGTAGAAACCATGGAAACACCAAAGACCCTTTAATATTTACATGTTTTAATAGACAAGGGAACAACTGTTTGGTTACATTTATAGACAGAAAAACTAATTATTGCTATATAGCTCAACACATTTATTCTTATTGTTTAAATCTAATTTTCTTGATTTTTTGTGAGTACCATGCTTTACCATGCCTCAGAGAAAAACACTATTTTGTCAAGTAGCTAACATAGCATAATCAGATGCAGCTTTATTTTTAATAACAGTAATACAGCATTTTCTCCATCATACAATACGTTTTAAAATGAATTTCATGCCATTTATCAACACAAGCCATCCAGCATTTAATATGATATTGTAAAATCGATCTATCTTACTGCAGTGTGTAACAGTGTCTCACAGCAGCCGCCGAGCGAACGCACAGAGTAACGTTATAACATTTTCAACACACTCAAATGTATCTAATATGATAAACAGAGCTGCGTTACCTCATACTCATGACCGGAAAAGCGGAAGCGGCGCCGGCGACTGTGTCATAATAAAAATCCCGCTGCTCGTGAGGCGTGTGTTGATCAGTCGCTCCAGCTCCTCGTTCAGCTCCACAACATTCGCTCCTGCTCTGCTTCATAGTACAATAACGTTAATAATCGCATCCATGAACATGATTTGTTCCCGAGTCCTATCCCAATTCTTTTCCACGACCGTTGAGGTGAAGACCACATGTCCCAAGATTCCGCGCTTAAACTTGGCATCATCAAGCTACGCCTTTGTTTTGAATAGGCCTCTAGCGACCTCTAGCGGCAGAAAATATTACATAGTGCATCTTTAATGAGAAGATGAGCACTGGACTGTGACAAGTTATTTGGGAAATAAATGTATTTATAATTCAGAATTCACATTTGGAAGGGAACATTTCAGCAGGTTGAAGATATGAGAAAAAAGTTTGGAAATGCGTAGGCCTACTACACGCAAGCGTCCACGTATTTTAAAAGAAGGACCTTCATCCCACCATATCAGTCTCTCCCACGTTTTCCTCAATTCTTGTTGTGTCGGGAAATCATGACATCTAAGGGAAGAATTAGAAGCCACCTGGTTGCTGCAGTAATGTTGCATTGCGATGGGACCAGAAGTAGCGATATAGGAAGTGTGATAAAGCTCTATTGTGATTTCAGTTTTATTTCCACTAATCGTGCAGCCCTATAACTAATACAGTAATATATTCAAACAAACATCAGGATTGTGTTTATTATGTGTAATTTTAGTGCACTGAGAGATTTTGTGGAGTTTATAGATTTTGATGTCAATTTTCTCAATGTCACACTGTCAGATTTGGCATGTAAACGTCCTCCTTACAAGGAAAAGGATATGACGTCTCCTCCCAAGTTCACCGCACCCCTCGTCAATAGATCTGTAACTATAGGCTACAGCACCGCCATCAGTTGCGCAGTCAGGGGCTTCCCTAAGGTAAGACACAATGCTTATCAATAACATACATGCTGTCAACATTCTCCAGCGCTTCCCACAGGTTTGAAATATACTTGCGGTGGTAGCCGGCTGGAAAATCCTCCTATTAGCCATGGCACAAAAATGGTCTACTACATGTGACAAACAACAAATAATGTGTGGTTTTTAAAGGTGCCATAGAACACATTTTCACAAGATGTAATATAAGTCTAAGGTGTCCCCTGAATGTGTCTGTGAAGTTTCAGCTCAAAATACCCCATAGATTAATTTTTTAACTGCCTATTTTGGGGCATAATTAAAAATGCGCCGATTCAGGCTGCTGCCCCTTTAAATCCTCGCGCTCCCCGCCCCCGAGCTCTCGACTGCCTTAAACAGCATAAACAAAGTTCACACAGCTAATAATGTGTGGTTTTTAACAATATTTATATTTACTGAAATTAATTTTAATTATATAGCCTACTACTATTACATTTAACTAAATACTAATATTATGCATTATAATGCATTGTAAATTATGCAAAATTACAGCATTTAAATGGTAGAGTTCTCCTTGCTTTGTCATATAGTGTCTCTCTCAGTGAATGGGACACTAGTAAAATGTAAATATTAAATAATATGTGTCAAATAATGTTCTTTTCTTCCTGTGAGCATCCCATCCAGAGACTACAATAGTTTACTATGAATTAAATGGAAATCAATTTAAATTTGGTATTTATTGTATAACCAAAATACCCAGAAGAAAAAGAAACTCAGCGTGTGACTTAATTATAAACAAGCCCGAAATACACCAGGACTCTTATTTTGAAATGCCTATACTATTGCGGGCTGATATGGATGAAAGAGATAAAATATGCATTCTTACAATCGTCTAAAACATATTATATAAAGGCCATAAAGTAGATATTGTCAGAATTTATCAGCTCGAGTTTATTAGCAATTGCTTGGCATAAATGTGCGCTATTTATTGACCGAGAAGCAGTCTGAAGCGCTGTTGCGCAAGCAGACATTGCAACAAGCAGCACTCTTTTTTAAATTAAATATTCGCCTTTTGAAGTTTTTTTTTTTTTACCAAAATGTATTACTTTTTTGAACACCCCACAACATTAATGACATATTTAACTTTCAGAAAAACATATTTTCCCATCTCAGGCATCAAATCCCTATTATTATTGGTCATTATTTTAAGTTATGGAGACTATGGCAGCTATCTGAATATTATTATAAAATGTATTTGTGATAAAATCAACATTCTCCTATTAATCAGATGCCCCTCACACTAATTCAGTAATTGCAAATATAAAAGTTACATAGAATCTCACACTTTCGCTATACTAAAGCCTGAAATGGGCAGTTTTTGTGACAGCAACCTCATCATTTTTTATAAAAGGCTTAACTTTTGCTCTGAACATTTCAGACAGAATTCAACTAACTTTAAATTACTTTTTCATAAACTTAACAAAAAAATAAAAAATAATAAAAATGTAGGTGTGATGGGGTTGTGATTTTTGGCCCAGATTGCTATAAATCTAGTGAGTAAATGGAGAAGATCAGCGCCTACTTCTACATCATTGCCTCTTTAGCCCCTCCCACCAATTTGCATATGTCATGTAGCATAGGCGTAATTTGCGGTTGGGACGTGTCGCCGTCGCTTTTTGCCTCGGTCCACCACTTTTTGAAACACGTCTCAACATGGATGAGTCTAATACAAAAGAAACATCCTAGTTGATCAGCAATTAGTTAGTTTGAGTTAAATAGAAGGGTGATCTGGCACTGGGATGTGTTGTTTTTGCTGTTACCAGTGGTGCAACAGTGTTCTCTATGACGTCATGAGATGTATTTAGTTAATAAATAAATATTAAACTTCAATTCTGAGCAGAGTAATTGTATATATTACAGCTTGACCTCTTTGTGTTTCTGTCCAGCCCAAGATTATCTGGATGAAGAACAAGATGATAATAGGTGACGATCCAAAGTTCCTGATGCAGAATAACCAGGGAGTTTTGACACTCAACATCCGCAAACCCAGCACCTTTGATAGTGGAAACTACTCTTGCAAGGCTGTGAATGCGCTCGGAGAAGATGTGGTGGAGTGCAAACTGGAGGTGGTCAGAGGTAATAAAAACAAATAAACATACTAAATAATGCCTTAATAAAAATATAAAAGGTTTATGGGTGGGGTTAGGTGCTAGAAAATATTATTAGCTCAGTATAAAACCCATATAATTCAATGAAAAGTCCCCAGCATGATAAACAGGCCTGTGATTGTTTTAAAAGCAGTACCTCAGTATTTCACTAGAGGGCGCATGTAGTATGGGCAGCCTTCAATGCTTCCTTAATTAAACTGCTGTGTCATGTTTTCTGACATGCTTGTGTCACCAGTTAAACACTATTACTGGGAAAACTCTGTAAAACATCAGAATATGTCATCAGACAACATTCAGCTGGAAAGTTACATGACACAGACAAAGAATATGAACAAACAACGAAGCTACGCAAGCTAACGTTTCTCAGGCAATTCAGATTTCAAGTCGTTGCTGGAGGATGATGAATACATTTAAGGTGATTTAATGCATATGTGTCATACTGACTGCACACAGGATTCAAACAAGCTGCAGGAAACAACTGGATGCTTTATGGATTTCCTCCTGCGCAACATGTTACAGAAAGATAATTAAAGCGGGAAAGTCATACTTAATTTCACATGTCTCTTTTTAGTAATGCCACTGGCTGGCATAATGTGGAACATTCAAAACAGCACATTATCATAGTGCAACATTTGAATTCAGTATGCAGAACACATAAACAAGGTATTATCCACATTTCCTGCTCATTCCGTCCACTAATCATCACAATTAGATATTCAGAGGCCACTAACTTACTCATATTTTCCACAATATTATAGATCCGTTAAGTAGTTTATAATATAAATAGTTTACCCAAATAAAAAAAGGGCCATTAATGGCATTAATTAGATCAATTAAAATACATTAATTTACCTGCTTTATGGCCAAGACGTGTATTAAAATGTGATGGGAAAATGAGAATTTTGTCACTTGGTGTTAATTGGAATGTTTTTTGTTTTGTTTTTTGACAGATATTGCTGAGGTCCAGGTCATATTAGTTCTCCAAAATAAAAGGAAAATATGTATTAAAAAAATACAAAAATATATGACAATTAAAAAAAATTAAGTTTAAATGTATGAAAAAATAAAAAAATAAAAAATTGAATTTAAATATATTCAATATTCAAATTCTCATTACTGTAATGCAAAAAAACATTACATTTTTATTCTAATTAGCCTATAAAATCATCATATCCAGACACATTTGTTTTCTTAAAATCAGCATAAATTAAATTCAGTGTAACAGATGATGTATACAACTGTTTTTAATGCTTTTGTCTATATATATATAATAAATAAAATTATATATTATTATATATAATTTATATATTATTATTATATATATATATATTATATAAAATTATTATATAAAATTATATATATTTTATATATATATATATATATATATATATATATATATATATATATATATATATATTATATATGCATATGTATAAATAATTACAAAAAATATAAAAAGTTTTTTATATAAAATAAATTACAAAAAATTATATATATAGATTTTAATGTTTTTGTTGCAAGTTTTTGGGTGACGGCATATCATATGTCATATCTTCTCACACAAATACTCTTTCTCTCTCTTTCTCTCTCTCTCAGCCACACCGACAGAGAAGAGGGACTAGGATGAACGGAAGCAGCGTCAACAGCAGAGATGAAATGGATTGGAAATGACATCAACTGAGTATGATCGGCTCCAAACTTCTGTTTTAAAGTCATTCGTGTTTGCCAGGCTCCCCGTGTGAATGGAATGACTAACGGCGGCTCACGTGTTCTTAAACTCTCGCTCTGGTTTTGTAGCTATAAAGGCTTTGAATAAACGCTCGGTTGACCGCATTAAGCCCCAGTGAGAAGTATTTTTATCAAAACTATAGCAACCGGTGACGTTGTGCAATTATGCATGTTCAAAAACAATGGCTTTAATAGGGACTGAAAACACAGAACCTTCCTTTCAACATGTATCCCCTTGAATGATTTTAGGTTAAAACAGGTGACCGATTAGCCTGGTCTTGCAGATCTAAGTTATTATTGATTATAGCATACATAATGCTGTCTGAAATGAATTACATCTAATGGAATCGTGTTTTCATTTTGCTACAATATCTGCACTCAAAACTGCTCTGTAACTTGTATCTGCATTTGTTGTGTTGCAGAAGAGAAAATAAACTGTTTTATGACACCTGCACCATCACCGATTTCACAACACGTCTGCAGAGTAAGATCAAGCACACACCCAAACAACATAAAGTACATATTATGCACAAATTTTCAAATATTGTGGAAAATATGAGCAAGCTTTAAAAATATGTGCATAATATGTACTTATTTTCCACAATATTATAGATCCATTCATCAGTTTATAATATAAATAGTTTACCCAAATTACAAAAAAGGCCATTAATGGCACTGAATATATAAATTACAAAACATTAATTGACATGTTTTGATGGCCAAGACAATGTGTTAAAATGCAAACAGGATTTTAACACCCAGTATTGATTGGGATGTTTTCTTTTTAACAAATAATGTTGATGAAGTCTTAATGTTTTTGTGTGTGTATATATATATATATATATATATATATATATATATATATATTACAGAAAATATAGTTATTTATATAAAATTAATTACAAAAATTGTGTAACATTTATATTTACATATATATATATATATATATATATTGATGTATATGTATAATTACAAGAAATATAAATATATATATATATATATAACAGTTTTTAATGTTTTATATATATATATATATATATATATATATATATATATATATATTTCAACTATTAATTGTAATCAAATATTGACAAAAAAAATCATAATGCAAACAAAACATTGTCATTTTAGTTTGACTTGGGCAATTTACTGTATTAATTTGCATAAATCATTGCATGCAGTTGTGCTCAGCCACTTGGTGCTGCTGAGGCAATGCTGTAAGACCCGTCACCATAGTTTCTACAGGTTTCCATGGCAACTGAGCCACTATATATCTGCCGAGATGGAGGGGAGAACAGCGGAGGAGAGGAGGGGAGCAGAGAGGTGAGCTTTGGAAAGCAAAGGGGAGGGGAAAGCCAATGAGGGGAGCGGAGGGGAGAGTCAGACAGCAGGGAAAAGGAGGAAAAAAAACACTGGCATGTCTTCAGAGACAATAAATACATGCATGTTAGAAAGAGAGAGAGAGAGCGGGCTATTTTCAGCCCGTGGTTGTCATGGAAACAGAGGCCTCGCTACTGATGCAGACGTTCAGTGCTCACAGATGCTCGGCACTTGAATCTGATTAACAACAACTGGCGATAACTATCCGATATATATCAAATATAACAAGCCAACATTAACACTGTGACCTTAACCAGCACAGACCTTTAGAAACCAATGACAACTGCTCAACTGCAGTCACCCAAACATCTCAGGTTGAATAAAGCATCCCAGAGATGCATTTTGCACTGATGTAGACGTAGTCAAAAAGCATCTGTCTGTCGGAAATAAGACAGTGGAGAAATACAGTAAAGCATACAGTCAGCGGTATCGCTGCGGATGATTTCCACGAGTGAAAACACTATATGCTGATGCTCCATCACTGTTTTCAATCTCTTGATTACCAGCACCCCCTCACTCCTCTCTGAAGGACAGAGGGTTTCCCACATTTCACAGTTGCTATGGAAACGCTGCAACGAGAGCAGGGAGTGTATGCAGGAAGTGTGTGGCGTATAGGTGAGGCCGCGGGAAGACTGAGGCGAACGGCGGCGACGTGGATACTGATCCAGTTCACAGGAATATTCGGTAGCATTACATTGCTGGTCAAAAGTTTGGAATAATTACAAAGTCTCTTCTGCTCACCAAGGCTGCCTTTATTTGACAGTAAAAATCTGAAATAGTTTTACAATTTAAAATAGCTGTTTTCTATGTGAATATATTGTAAAATGTCATTTATTTCTGTGATCAAAGCTGGATTTTCAGCATCATTACTCCAGTCCACTTCAGTGTCACATGATCCTTCAGAAATCATTCTAACATGATGATTTGATGCTCAAGAAACATTTCTGATCATTATCAGTGTAAAAAACAGTAAAGTACGATTTAAGAACGAAATAAAGAAATTAATACTTTTATTAAGCAAGGATGCATTAAATTGATCAAAGCGACATTAAAAACATTTGTAATGTTACAAAAGATTTCTATGCTGTTCTTTTGAACTTTTTATTCATCATAGAATCCTGAAAACCAAAATGTTTCACAGTTTCCAGTAAAATATGAAGCAGCACAACCGTTTTCAGCACTGATAATAATCAGAAATGTTTCTCGAGCAGCAAATCAGCACATTTGAATGGTTTCTGAAGGATCATGTGACACTGAAGACTGGAGTAATGATGCTGAATGAAGCTTTGCATCATAGAAGTAAATTACATGTTAAAATATATTCAAATAAAAAATGGTTATTTTAACGTGTAAAAATATTTCACATTTTTTACTGTATTTTTGATCAAATAAATGCACCCTTGGTGAGCATAAAATAATCATAATTATTTCAAACATTCTAAATGTCATATTCTAAATTCCTTGTTTTGTGTTTTGATTTTTTGATCAATCACAGCATTCTGCTGTCAGATATTCTTGTATAATGATGCTACATTATCAGTAGTTCATATAGATTTATTTAGTAGCCGTGTAATAAGTGGGATCATTTTTGGGGTATTTTTTTGTAACATTTTATGTTTTATGTAACATACAAAAGTGTGTGATTTAGAATCAGAGGCTTGATGTGGTTCCCAACTGGTGGGTCGGAAGATCACGGTAACATTTGTTCAATGCAAATAATAAAATGCAACTAAATATAAACATGCAGAGGTGGGATAGCAAAATGAGCCTATTGCAATGAGGATAAACACGGTTTGTACACAATGTGTTCTGTGCTGGCGAAAGCATGAAACTGTGGAAATTCAAGAGAAACCAGACACAATTAAGACATAATAAAAGTCAGTTTTCTTATTCAGCCTGTGTCCTTAACAATTTTTCCAATATTTTTAAGCCTGTGCATTTCACAGCAATATTTATTCATTTCAGATTTTGGTTTTAAGGACATTTTTGTATGATAAATAATTGTTATCATTGGCTCTGGGTCTTGAATAAAAACCAGTTGAGAACCACTGATTTGCTCATCTAGAAAGAAATAATTAAAGAAAGAACTAGCGCTGTAAGGAATTTGACCATATCTCTAACTTCCACCAGACTGCTGTTGAATCAGACCACGCCCTCTCTCAAAAACCCCGCCCTCCAAAGACATGAGTCATATCCAGACAGCATTACTGATTGGCTAAAAAAGAAGGCACAAGCCACTCCCCTTTCTTTTGGTGTAGGCTACGCTTTCAAAAATATCTCAGTTTATGGATTGTTTACAGCACCTTTAATCAAAGTTGAGCATAAAGACACACAGTCAGAGATCTAAAGCCAAAATGTCCATGTTTTATTGGTAAAGAGCGTCTGTGTAGCGGATGGCATAGTGCAGAGGCTCACACGCACAGTTAAGCATTTGCCACAACCTTTGACCCGGAACTGATGGCCAATCAACTTTAGCTCTCCACAGCCGAACCACACAGCATCAACATAGAGAAGAAACCAAATGAACTAAAAATACTCAGTACAAATAAATAGGTAAACAGATGAAGAACAGAGCTAAATGTAACACAGCCGATATCAGCGAAATTGTATTTTTTTAAATGCAAAAAAGATTAATTTTACGTTTTTTTTTTCTTTTTTCTTGAGGAGTGTGTTGTTCTAAAGACAGAATAAGAGAGAAATATATGAGTGAATCTCACAAAACCTGCTAAGAACTGGTTTCGGGTCAAATTTCACCCGCCAAACTTATTTTGTTTAATAATAGTAAAAATAAAACTCATTATTAGTTTTTTTTTACCATGTGACATTTTCATAACAGAAAAAAAAATCTATTTCTCAGAAGAAAAATTCTCAACATTGCAAAAAAGATTGTTGTGTTTGATTATAGTATTTTAAAATTATTTTTATGTATTAATTACAGTAATGAGAATCAACACAGAAAATTAGGAATTACAAACAAAATATCCAGATGTTACAGCAGTAATAATTTAAGATAAAATGAGTTTGCAAATGTCACAAAGCAAAAAAAAACAACAACAACAAAAAAAACAGCATAATTGTTCTCTAAGCACAATCTAATTTTGCTCATTTGATACTGTGGTGAAATATGACCTGTTTTCATGAGATTCACCCATAAATAGAAGAGAGAGAAATGCAGATAGTTTCCAAAAAGCTTCGTTCTGTTTCAAATCCTGAAGAACGCGTGTTCTGCTAATGGTAAGTCAAAAAATAGAGAATATTTACATCTTTAGATTATATACATGGCATTATATGAACACATGGTCAGTGTGAGAACGTGATAGAGAGACGGAGAGAGAGAAAGACCCACCACATCAAGAGTCTACAGTGATGAAACTGCTTCATAATACAATCTTTCTGTGCTGATTCAGAAACAGCTTCCGTGCCTCGTCTTAAAATACACTGCAACATGGGTCTCAGACTCAGTGTCTTCATCTCACAGCCAGTCAAATCAGCTTAGAGCAGCTTTCTGAAATGGGGAAAGGTTTATAGATGAATTGTCTCTCAGTAGCCGTAAGGGTAATGTGATTTTGCTGGCCGCAGAGAGGATGCATAGAGGAGAAGAACAACCTGCTACAGGACAACACACACACACACACACGTCTGAACTCTGACACACTGGTCTGGGGCAGGTGAGGGTTTAGCCATTTTGCATTTCACAAGTTTGTATGATAAAATAGAGGTATGGAAAGGTTAAAGGTGAGGTTTGCTGGCTATAACGCCTGTCTGTGACTCTTGACTCATGACGCAAAGACACTTTTAGTTGATGTATGTTCGCTATATGCTGGTGTACTCCTACAAAATCTCCAAAATGATCATATGCATTTAAAATGTACAGACTATAACTTGCAGTCAATTTGATGCTTTCTAGAATTAGAATCTTTCTCACCCAGTACGGCTAATGGTTCAATTGTGGAAACTGGCTGTTTATGTTGCGCTTGGAAACTTTCAATGCCATTCAATAGGCTAAAAACGTTGGATCCGCGATAAACGCAAACAAACTGCATGTGTATGAGATCTCGCATCTCATATCTTTCCAAGCTCGATGTGCACGTTTCAATTTCATCTGGCAGGTTTTTTCTTTTTTTCTTTTTTAGTGTCAAGGACACACAGCGAGGCAGAGCCCGCACGTTCCTCACATTAACTAACCTTTTACTTATGCGATACTGACGTAATTCTGATCTACCTATGTTCTGCATCAGCCGACGAGGGTCAGGTGCTACAATAAGCTTTTAAGAGCATTTCCTGGCAATGATGTTGTTGCTAAGCAACCCCACTGGATATTCAAACACAATCAGCTTTCATACTGTAGGGAGAAATATGGAAAGCAATAAAAGAAACAGAAAAAAGAAAAAAAAAATAGAGTTTGTCCTATAATTCCATTATGAAGAATAGCAGGGAGACATTTGAGAGACCGGTGGGTTAATATCGAGGGATATAATGTCCTCAGGTTGCTGAGCTATGTATAGCACTTCAACAAAAATGAAATATGTCGAACTAGAGAAAACAATTGCCCAATTTGTCAAATTAAGTCCAGCTTGATTAATAAAAGTTCCCAGCATTTGCAAAAAGGATGAATCAGTTTTAACAACAACAATTTGATAAAAAGATGATGAATTGGAAATTAAAAACCGAATAAAGTTTAATGCAGCAATTACAATAATACACGCATGTGTACTCTACTCCAGTTAATGGCACATTGCACATTGTTATTATACAACTTCAAAGCCATTCAAGAATGAGGAACTTGATCGATAGATCGCTTCATGTAGTCAGCAGTTGTTGTATGGCTCCCACGAAGGACTGGTCAAATCCCTTCAAAGAAAATACTCTCTGAAAGTGAGGCATACGAGTTTCGCCAACTGGATGGCTAACGTTTTATCTGAAGTGGCCCAAGAGCGGTTTTCCCATTCCCTGAACCCTGACGCTTAACCAGCCCCTTGAACCCAAACCCACTGATTTGGTCTATAAACAGTATACTTGAAAATCTTTACATTAGATTACATGTCATATTGCAAAATCTTTCATCAGAAAAATCTGGACATTTTCACAATGTCTTTCATTCTCTCTCTGTTAAAAATCTAAAATTTTCAAGTCGGTGAAATTCTCCTGTGCTGCGTATCCCAGTATAGTATTTCAAAGCTTTAATACAGCTTGTTTTAAAGTCAACATGAACTCAAAATGGACACTATTTACTTTCCTAACACACATTCCTGGCCTTGTTGTGCACGATTCAACTGTGCACGTTATGCCAAGTCAAAAAAAAAAAAAAAAATCTTCAGAATCTTTTATCAAAATGTTAACCTGCTCCGCCTCTGAAATGACTTTCCATCCCTCCTGGCTCCATTCTGGTACACCCACTTTTCACGATCCAATCAATTCCTGATGAATAAAGTCAAGTCCCGCCCTGCATCCATGAAATACTACAGAAGTTAAATGGGTTGCGAATGCCGTTTCATGTCAGCTTTAAGTCCAGATACTTTCTGTGCACATCAAAAACACCCAATGCCAGTGAAATAGCCCTTACACACTGCTGTTACTCTTCATTTCAGCGCTGACAGGCGAAAAGACAAACATGACACTCGAGATCTCTTCAAACGTAGAAATGCACAGAGAGTTTGCACTATGGCGGCTTGTTGGGAGGTACTACGGTACCTTTGCTGAGGACAGCAGCCAAGTACTCTTATTGTTCACATGGAAAGGCTTCTTCTCTCTGCCCTCTCCTCTAGGTATGACGTATGTCACCCTGAAACTGGTGTCTTTTAGAGTTCAGATTTCTGAGCTTATGAACTGATCCTCACTTGTGCTAGATTCAGAATGTCATCATGAAGCAGAGTTCTGGATCACAGCAGTTTAAGTCTTTATTTCTGAATTAGTCTCAGTTAATACTGTCCCTTACACACACACACACACACACATACACACACACACACAGGTACACTACCTACCGAGGTGAGTACGATGAATAATGATGTCAACCTCCGGGAAGTGTAAATGTGTGTATGCTTTTATACAGGTCTGTTAGCTGCTGTACATCGGTGTGTGTAGTCGGTGTCGCTGGACTGTGGCAAACCAACACTTAAGTAATTACACTACTTTAATATAGACTATATTTTTTATACGCGGACACAACTCAAAAAGAACTGCAAAAAAGACGCTTGCTTTGGCACATGTGTACTCAATAGCGCCATGTCCAGTAAAAGCCTGTCTCTGTTCACTGAACGGAATATTCCATAGAACCCGTCGGAAAGGGATGGAGTTCCAAAATGTCAAAGACTTGACAGTCGCACTGGCATGAAAACCAGTCTACTTCCCTTCCTGCATGTGCACGTGTATGCGAGTAATCAGATCTGGGTCTCCTGAACGCTCTCCTTGGAGCCATTCGATAGCAACAGTGGCTCAGTCTGCACATTGGGAACGTGACTAAGGCCTTTCAGAGTTCCGTGGAAAGTCATCGCCATTGGGATGGGAATTGGCAGGGGAGGTGAGGTCGAGCCGGGGTTGGAGGGGTCACCGGAAGTCCCTATTTTCATGGTCGAAGCCTGGTTTTGGGAGGAAGGATTGGGTTTGTTGTTGAGCATTCCAGTGGCCATGTTTAAGCTTAGCACATTGTTGTTAAAGTGGTGCGCTTTGTAGTAGTGGTTCAGGTGATCTGCTTGCCCGACGCTCGGCAGGGTCATGATCTCAGGGTCGTGAATCCTTGGACTCTGCCCGCTTCCTCCACCAGATCCTGCTCCGGTGTGGACGGTGCCCCCTCCTGTGATGCCACTAGCTCCTCCCGCAGATCCAATCTCATCTTCCACGTTGATGATCTCAATGGCACGTGCCGGGCCGTGGTGTTTGTGCAGTTGGTGCTGCTTGCGAAGCTTGTAGAAGACGACCAGCATCACAGCCGCCATGAAGGTGATGGCCACGAAGCAGCCGATGATGATCTTGGTCGTCTTCATTACATCCTCAAGACCCGACAGGTTGGCGACGTCCGTGATGGAGACCGTGAATGGGCGATCGGGTGCACGCGTAGCTCGCGGTGACAAGGAGGACAGCATCGAACCAGTGGGACCTGCTGATGCAGATGCAGCCGTCGGTCCTGGAAAGCTAATAAACGTCTCGTTGACGAACTGCCGAGCTGAATCGTGTCCATCTTGCCCCGTCTCTACAGTTTCGACAGTAACGGTTGTGAAGTAGCTGTAACCATTGCCTGGGTCGGGTGCAGAGACGTTCAACACAGCAGTTGCTGTGGTGTTGCCAGCAGAGTTGGTGACCATACAGGTGTATGGTCCAGTGTCTTGCATGGTCACGTTGGTGAAATTCAAGGTTCCATCGTGCAGGACAGAGATCCGGACCTTGTACGCTCCATGGGTCATCAAGGTCCCATTGGGGGTCAACCAATTAACAGAAGTCATGGATGTCCCGGTGCGGCATTTCAGCTCCGCTGCCATTCCCTCTGTCACGTTCAGGTCCGTTGGTGGCTCCACAATCACAGGCGCATAGCAGGTGAAGTCTCTCTGGTCAAGGTCACCAATGTACCTGCCCTTAGTACCTGGTGGGGCATGGCAACGTGCACAACAAGTGGAGTTATCAGGTACAGTTTCTTTAAGCCACCAGCTCAACCACAGAACGTCACAGTTGCAAACCCAAGGATTGTGGTTCAGATGGACACGCTCTAACTGCTGCAGTGGAGTGAAGAGATCATGGGGCAATGAATGCAGAGAGTTATGGGACAGATTGAGCTCCTCCAGGTTCTTGAGGTCATCAAAGGCATTCCTCTCAATGACAGAGATCCGAGAGTGCATGAGCCACAGTTTGCGTAGAGACACCAGGCCTTGGAATGATCCAGGACGCACCACGCCCAGCTGGTTTCCTGACAGCTCCAGTTCCTCTAGCCGCACGAGAGGCGTCAAGTTGGGTACATCCTTAAGCCCGCACATGCCCAGATTCAGGAAACGGAGGTTCAGCAGCCCTTCGAATGCGGCCTCCGAGATGAAACTGAGTTTGCGCAACTCGCCGAGGTCTAACCGCCGCAGTGACGGCACACGGTGGAAGGCGTATGCTGGGAGTGTCTCTATGGGGTTGTTCCTTAGCCAGAGTTCACGCAGCTTACTCAGGTACTCAAATGCCTGTGATGGTACCAGTGGGAGTCTGTTGTCAAAAAGCTCCAGGGTGATAAGATTGGGAAGGCCATTGAACGCTCCCACTTCTATCTGACGAATCTGGTTCTTAGACAACTGTAAAATTTCCAGATGATTTAGGTGCTTGAAGGTGTCTGACCTGATCACCTGCAGAATAAGAACAGAGGACAAGAATATAGTTACTTATAACAGCCGAAATATTGGGAACTGGGTTACTGCATCTTCTGAACCTATGTTGTTAAAGTTTAGCCTGTTCTGCAGAAGTTTGAGTGACAGATCAGCGTACGCCTTTGTGTTAGTATGCATAGCCACGAAAGTGGGATCTTTATTATTTTGTTCTATTTCAGTATGTGCGTATGCGTGACCATCTGTCACTCTGTGACTGGAGATGACTGATTTCCAATGCCTGACGGTTGTAGCATTGGATGGTCTAACTAACAGAGCTTGTAAACAAATTCTAACCAAGTATCTTTAGCACTAAGGCTCAGCAAGAAATCCATCAACTTCTCCAAAAATTCTATGCCTGTGCATGTTATTTGTGTTTCATTTTGAATGGAATCAACAATATGGCTTTAATTACATTCATTTCAAAGAATATCTTCGATATTTGGGTACTTGCACAATCCCCACTGGTTGATTTTGCTTGATAGATAAGTTTTAGGAGCAGCACATCAGTGAAAGTGTTAACTGTTTTTTGGGACACCTGGAATAAACAATTAAGTGCTGGCGAGGTTCGATATAGCATGGTTGTTTTCATTTCGCCATGCAGATCTCATGGTGAAAATTTATAGTTAATGTATCAAGGAGGTTACCTGTATGGAGTTCTCCTGGAGGTTGAGGTATCGTGTATTGGAGGAGATACTCTGTGGAACTTCATTTAAGCCTTTTCTGGTACAGATCACTCGACTGGCTTGATTGGAACAGCTACAGGGAGCAGGACAGGCGGGACTGGCTTCGGCCAATCTAGGTCCAAGGAGGTGTGGCCACAACAACAGTTGGACCAACCAGATAAGGGGGGAGGGGCTGAAAAGGCCTGTTACGATAGCAGCCTGCATGGCAACTGAATCATGTCCTGCCCCTTTCCTAAAAAAAAAAAAGGCAAAGAGTGAGCACCAAAACCCTCAAAACTTCTTAAATGTTCATTTGATGAAAAATAATAAATATGGAAGCGTATTTCGAATAACAAGATCCACAAAACAAGAAGGAGAATTAACTTTTTTTACGATTAACTTGTGGAATCAGGTATCTTGTGGCATCAAAGTGTAATCCACACAGTTGTCAACAGCACTGGATGCTGCTACGGGAGTCTTCTGCTTGCCATCACAATCATCACAGTCAGCACTGGCCTTGCTTACTGGAAGAAAAAACACGGGACGGGAACGAGAGAGAGGACGAGGGAGGTCAAAAACTGCATATATGTACAGCTTATCGTATTTCATATAGCTAAGGGTGTGAGGGTCAGTACATCAGCAAATAAAAACTGTGACCTGTGCAACTAAAGGCTGTGACCTCTAGACCAGCCAAAGCAGAATTGTAATTTTAATTAATTTCCACTTATTCTTTCATTATTTTTAAACATTGAGCAGCACAACTGTAGCCAATAACACAAAGTCTTTCTTTTTCAACCTTCCAGACTTGGATTGGTCTGGCCTTGACTGAAAATGTTTGAGGTTTAAAATTGAATTTGATGGTCGAAGGCAACAGGTTGTCCGGTCAGAACATGTCTAGCTCTAAAATTATATTTGCAAATTAGTATTCTTTATTAAATGTGCATAGATGTGTGGTTCTGTAAACATAAAAGATAGAATAACGAGAAACAAGTACAATAATACAATATTCACATGATTACTTATGTAAATGAAAACACAGACATCACTGTACAAAGAAATGTGTGTGTGCATACAAGCTCTACAACTGAAGAGGTAAACAACTCTCATGTCTGAACACTGATGTTTACAGTGAATAACCAGAGAATAAACAGTAATGCAATAGCAGCGTGTTTGTATATGTCTGTATAAACAGCTTTACAACTAAACATTTAGGCAGCAGAATGGTGAAAAAACACTGAAAATATGCAGGAATGTCAGTAAATGCTCTATATGTAAACAAATGCTTCACACTTTTTTATTCAATTCTAAAAAAAAAAAAAAGTTCAAAAACAGTATTAATTTAGCTTTAAGATGTAAGATGGGCCATTGAAAGTCATTGACACCAACAAGTTTACATGATATTTGAAAATACTGACAGAAAAATTTTGAAACACCAGTAAATGTTTTTAAATGCAAAGCAAAACTGGTTTAATATGGGCAACAAAAATAATTACTTTAAACTGTGACATTTACCCAATAAAACATAATGTTTTAAGATGCTTACATGAACTTTAAATCAGTGTAAGATCATGCACTCATTAAAAACTATCAAAAATCATCCAGTACAAACCCAAGGCACAAGAACAACATGTTCGAGATTTGAAATCATCAAGTTTTTATCCATTTTGACATCAGACATGCGCAGAACACATGCGCACACTGAATAAGCGCCAAAGCGCCGGTAAGGGTATTTACATGCAGAGCAAAACTGGAACCTAATGCCAATCAGGGTTGTTTCAAAAGTCCAACTGATAACAGAACACGTTTGCCAATTTTGAAATAAAATAGTGAGATTGTGCATATAAACACACTCATTGTCTTACATCAGGAAATTCATCCAAAGACTCTTACAAAATGCAAAATACAATAACATTTTGTTCTAATATGGCTCTAACGTCCATCACACAAAGGCGCATCTCTTGTGTGTGTGTGTGTGTGTGTGTGCGTGCGTGCGTGTGTGTGTCACAGGTGCGGTGGTGCAGCTTCACTGTAACCATGACAACGCTAAATTGATTTGCAGATGCTGGATGTCGGAATCCGGTTGGGTGGCGGCGCTCTGTTTGCACTACGGCTTCGTTAAAACCAGCCACAGGCCAAAAAACGAGTCGAATACATAAATTAAACATCTATTTCATAAGCCATTATATTGATCATTAATTAACCTTCACAAGACATCAGATGCAGTGATCTGCATCATGACAGAGACTGCAGTGGGTCTGATGCTCTTATGTGAGAGAAAATCGGTGCATCTGAATGCGTTAGTGACTGCGGCGTCTTAACGGAGACCGCCGTACGCGCGTGAAATACACAAGTGAGGCCCCGACACACACGCGCGCGCGCGCGCTCCCTCGCTCGCTCGAAGACGCGCAACAAAATGGCACACGGGTGTCTGTGTAATTCACGGATAATGAGAAAGAAAAATGCAAATCAAGCCAAGCCATCATTTACATCGCCAACAGCGAAATCACCACAACTCCAATGGTCACATTCATTTCTATCAATAAATATTTTAAATAAATAAACTGAATAGCTAAATAAATAAATAAATAAAAAACGAATGCTGAATGAAAGATCTTACCGTTCTCCTCTCATACATCCATCACATCCTCCGGATCCTCTTCTAAAGATTCATGGTAACCATGAGGATACCTATTAAATCAAATCGATTCCCGTCAATCCCACAGCATGAATCATAACCAAACCTACAGAGCAGTTATTCGAGATCATTCATCTGATCAAATGCACGTTGTACCTTTTCCTTTCTCCTCGCGCCGACTCGACGAATCTTCTTCTAATGATTTTCCCCCCGTTGATTCGGTGTCTCTCACAGATCCGGAGCGCGCCAGTGCGCGCGGACACGGTGAATAACGGTGAACAGTTAACAGATCATACCACCGCTGAAGAAAAAAAAAAAACAAAAACGACGCAATCACTCGCTGTAAAGTGTAAAAATCGAATGTAATTTGATTATCCGGGGTATGAGGCGTACAAACCTACTGGCGCATTTCTGTAAGTGTATGCAGGCAGCTCGTGCGCGTCGTGGCCGTACAGAGGGACGGATGCTGCACCCAGCGCAACATCTTACGTAAAGTCCGTAGCGACGGTCCTGAATACAGCGACCAACTGAAGAACGGGCCACTGAGACATGCACAAAACACACCTGCTCTAGCCTGTTTCCATACATCCATGCATACACACATCAGTCCATGCATTCATGCATCATTCCACTGTTTAATATGCAGGGACGAATGTGTAGGATGAATGTCAGGTCATTTAGGCTCTGAGATTGTAATTATATACCTCTACTGCTTAAAATAGTTATTTAAAATGCCTTTGCTTCAGTTCAAATACATAAAACTTATCTTGCAAAAGGAAATAAAACATTGAAATGTGTTAGTATTACCTTGAATGCATGAACCCAAAAATATGCAAAATTAGTAACGCCACAGACACAAAACTGACAATATTGTTTTTGGGATTTTGTTGGTTTATGCTCACAGCTAGTGAACTTCTATTTAATCTCATCTGGGTCATATTGTCTTGTACCTTGAGTAGTTTTATTGATGGTTTTTGAGGATGAAGGTGTCACAAAATCTTGACATCAAACGTGACTCGCTTCTACCAAATGACAGATAAATCTTCACCAATATAGAGTTGGACTGGATACATGACAAGTGTTTTCTCTTCTTATGCATGTTTACTGGTTTATATTTACTTATTATATAGAGGTGAGTTCAGGTTGATTGCATAAATGTAAAGTACAAAAAAATGCTGGGTTAAAAACAACCCAAGTTGGGTTGAAAATGGACAAACCCAGCGACCGGGTTGTTTTAACCCAGCAGTTGGGCTGGCTTAAAATGAACCCAAAATATGTTGGAACAGGTGACAATAATAATCAAAAAGTGAACATTTATTAATAAGCAATTTAACATAAATGTTTATCATTTAATTATTAATCATTACACTTATCAATAAATGTTCATTTAATGAACATTAACAAATGTTAATTTCCAACATATTTTGGGTTCATTTTAAGCAAGCAATACAGTCATTTTTAAACAATAGTTGGGTTAAATAAAACTACCCAGCAGGTTGGGCAAACATTTAACCCATCCGCTGGGTTAAAACAACCAAATTGCTGGGGTTGTCCATTTTCAACCCAACTAGGGTTGTTTTTAACCTAGGATATTTTAGTGTAAAATGTAATGTTCCGATAGTGTTGCGGACATGAATGTAAAAACAGTTCTAACTACAAAAGTAAATAGGGGGACACTTTTCCCCAGTCATCTCAATGGCAAAAAGCGCCCCCCATTTACTTTTGTAGTTAGAATAGTTTTAACATTCATGTCGAACCCATGACGCTACTGTTTGTTAGAACAGCTATGCAACCTATTAATGGGGTGCCAAGCGTGACCTGGCTATTTGATGGACTAAATTAGTTTCATGATTGTTGGCGAAATAAATATCACATTCACGGAATTAATATTTTGTTCACAAAATGGCTTTTGTCTTACTTGTGCTTTATAGTTTTGGCATGAAAATTCAAATGAATTTTGTCCGCGAAATCAATCAGGTCACACTCAGCACCTCATGCCGATCCACCATTTAAAAAAAAAAGAAGGTCTACACTGCCGGAATTCTAATAGAGAAGAAGAAGAGAGCTAGTTCAAGACGAGCGTCTATGGTTAAAACGTATATATATATATATATATATATTTTTTAGAAAATGACAGATCGTTTCGCTAGATAAGACCTTTATTCTGGTATCGTTTAAAGCTCTTTGAAGCTGCACTGAAACTGTAATTTTGACCTTCAACCGTTTGGGGCCAATTGAAGTCCACTATAAGGAGAATAATTCTGGAATGTTTTCATCAAAAACCTTTTCGACTGAAGAAAGAAGACATGAACATCTTGGATGACATGGGGGTGAGTAAATTATCAGGAAATTTTTATTTGAAAGTGAACTAATCCTTTAACTCCAGTTTTTAATTTCAATGAACTCAAAATTTTAATGTTTTTTAAGTTAGACCAACCATTTCTTTTACAGTGTAGTTTCAGCTTCAGGGTTTGGTCCATGAAGGTCCTGTCTGTGGACAGTCATAAAAACATATTTTTTATATAGGACATGTATATACAAAATGTATTTCTAAACACGCCACATTAAACGCAAGCACTCTTTAAAATAAATGTTTCAAAAGCAGGTTTTCGAAGTGATGCCATAGAAGATGTTCCCCAAAGAACCTTTCAGTGAATCACTTCTTAAAAGAACCATTTTTCCTAGTATAAGGAACACTGAAGAACTTCTTTTCACTATAAAGAACATTTTGTGCAATCTTCATGGAACCATTGATGCCAAAAATGAACCTTTATTTTTAAGAGCACAATATATGTTCAAGTTATTTTTTTAAATATAACCAGGAAAGCAGTTCTCGCCATTTTTGTGTGCAAAATGCATCAGATGAATTCACAGGCGGGCCCAAAACATACACTCTGATAAATGCAGGGTTAAAAACAAGCCAGGTTGGGTTGAAAATGGACAAACCCAGAAGTAGGGTTAAATGTTTGCCCAACCTGCTGGGGAGTTTTATTTAACTCAACTATTGTTTAAAAATTACTGTATTGCTCGCTTAAAATGAACCCAAAGTATGTGGGAAATGAACATTTATTAATAAGTAAACTATAAACATGTTCGCCTTCTGATTATTATTGTTTCCTCTAGTAATTATGTGTCTGATTTTTAATTTCCAACCTATTTTGGGTTCATTTTAAGCAAGACATGTAGTTATTTTTAAACAATAGTTGAGTTAAATAAAACTACCCAGCATGATGGTCAAACATTTAACCCAACCGCTGGGTTAAAACAACCCAATCACTGTCAATTTTCAACCCAACTCGGGTTGTTTTTAACCCAGCATTTTTTAGAGTGTAGTAATGGGAAAGTTTGGAGTTAGTAAACCGTGATAACACCAAACCTTTCATCATGCACAGTTGTCGTTTGGATGTAAACACAAGCATCTATAGCTAAATCCATTACATTACAATTAATCCATGTGATTACATTTCTTCAGAACCATTTAAAACCAGAAATAGTACATTTAGATATATTATTTTCAACATATTCCAATCTTGCATAGGCTACTATTTAGGGCACTGAACAGGGATGCAGTGCAATTTTTGATATAATTGTTGAGATTATAATGACTAATAGTATCAATGTCTTGCATTTAAAGTGTCCAGTCCATATGTAGCAGGCCATAGCGTCAGTATTAGTAACAGAAGCACATAGCGTGCAAGACATATAGTTATTTTTAAACAATTATTGGATTAAATAAAACTACCCAGCATGATGGTCAAACATTTAACCCAACCGCTGGGTTAAAACAACCCAATCGCTGTCAATTTTCAACCCAACTCGGGTTGTTTTAACCCAGCATTCTGAGTGTACTCTTACGCTGATGCTTTAGCTATGCAAGCTCAGTTTCAGCGGCAATCTTATTTCATAATTTGTCGACATGCAATTTCAGCTTAAACATTTTTTCTTTTTTATTATATTCGCAGGCCCTGGTAAATGCTGATGGCCGCTAAAAATGCTGATTCTCTCGGCAAAAGGAATAAATGAATAAACAGGGCGTCTTGACCAGATCTAGCTGTCGTAATGGTGCTCGGCCTGCACGTTGAACATGCTTGTGGTAGTTAGTTCACATTAGCGGCCCTGTTTGATCTCTCCTGTGCTTCTGTGTTGAACTCTGTCTGCGTCCCACACACTTGTGTCCTCCAGTATGTATTATGACTTAATGATAAGCCATCTACCTCCCTCTCTCTCTTTCTCTCTTTCTCCATCCCCCTTCCCATTAAGAATCCAGTCACACAGTGGTGCAGTGGATATTCTGCCTCCCCTCACCTCACTCCGTTCCGTACAACACGCACAGACGCGAGCGCACACAAATATAAACAAACAAACAATAAACAACTCCCCGGTTTGGCGGCATCTATATCACTCCCTCTCGTTTAAGCCCGAGCTGTGTCATCAGTTTTGTTGATGTCTTAAACGCAGCTGTCGTGCGGTAGGTTTCTGCCCTCGCAATGTCACGGCGCACGGCTGCGCGTATATGATCCTCAGTCTTTCTGCGCGTTCATTTTTCTTCCAGTGCATATGTGCCTCAACATCTTGCGGTGTATTATTGTGTATGTAAGGGTTTTCATGTATGTATGTGTGTGTGTGTGTGTGTGTGCGTGCATGTGGAGGACTGTGTTTGTGTGTGAATGAGTTCTCTGTATCTGCCTCACTGACACGCTATGTGCTTCTGTTACTAATACTGACGCTATGGCCTGCTACATATGGACTGGACACTTTAAATGCAAGACATTGATACTATTAGTCATTATAATCTCAACAATTATATCAAAAATTGCACTGCATCCCTGTTCAGTGTCCTTAATAGTAGCCTATGCAAGATTGGAATATGTTGAAAATAATATATCTAAATGTACTATTTCAATGGTTCTGAAGAAATGTAATCACATTAATTAATTGTAATGTAATGGATTTAGCTATAGATGCTTATATTTACATCCAAACGACAACCGTGCATGACGAGGGTTTTTGGTGTTATCACGGTTTACTAACTCCAAACTTTCCCATTACTACACTCTAAAAAATGCTGGGTTAAAAACAACCCAAGTTGGGTTGAAAATGGACAGCGATTGGGTTGTTTTTATCCCAGTATTGGGTTAAATGTTTGCCCAACGTGCTGAGCAGTTTTATTTAACTCAATTATTGTTTAAAAATGACTGTATATCTGGCTTAAAATGAACCCAAAATAGGTTGGAAATTAAAAATCAGACACATAATTACTAGTGGCAACAATAATAATCAAAAGATGAACATTTATTAATAAGCAATTTAAGACATGTTTATAGTTTAATTATTATTCGTTAAACATATTAATAAATGTTAATTTCCAACATACTTTGGGTTCATTTTAAGCGAGCAATACAGTCATTTTTAAACAAAAGTTGAGTTAAATAAAACTACCCAGCATGTTAGGCAAACATTTAACCCAATCACTGGGTTTGTCCACTTTCAACCCAATTTGGGTTGTTTTTAACCCAGCAGTTAGATAATGAACTTTTAGACTGTAGTATAAGGCCAGACACATAATCGGGTGTTAGAAAGGATGTGTTTTGCTTCTTTTGCCCTGCTCTCTTCTCCTGATTTGAAGTTCTCTTTTCCAGTTTTTAATCTGTTGTAGTCACGCGCACCTGAGATAAATGTCTTATTTCCTATAGGAGCCACGCTGTTCCATTTAACGCCCCAGACTTTGCTATATAAGTTACAGTGAGCTCAATAAACTTTGGCTTCGAATAAACAGCACTTCCCGCGTTTGTGTCATTCTTCGTCAGCCTTCTACTCTGTTCTGCAGACAACATTTGACTTTAATGCTGAGGTCCATAATTTTATCTAACAATAGATCAGTTTAATGTTGTGTTTGTGGGCAGTTCTGGGCCTGAATAAATTAAAAAGTGCCACCAACTTGCTACACAAGAGACTTTGCAAATGATTTGCAATTAAAAACAGTTTGTCTGTTAGTGAACTAAAGATGCTTGAGAAGTTTGTGTTCACAGATTTAGTTATTTATTTATATGCTAAGAAAATGCAGGCAATGCGGTTATGAAATAACATTTTCAAACTAAAATTTGGGCTCAGTTTTTTTTTTTTTTTTTGAACGAATTCAATACTTTTATTCAGCATTGACGCATTGACATACATTTATAATGTTAAAAAGGATTTCTGAAGGAATCCACAACATTTTAAGCAACCGTTTTCAACATCGATAACAATCAGAAATGTTTTTTGAGCAGAAAATCATCATACTAGAATGATTTCTGAAGAATCATGTGACAATGAAGATTGAAGTAATGATGCTGAAAATACAACTTTGATCAAAAGAATAAATTATATTTTAAAATATATTCACATAGAAAGCAGCTGTTTTAAATGGTAATAATATTTCACATTTTTACTGTTTTTTACTGTATTTTTGATCAAATAAATGCAACCTTAAAAGAGCATAAGAGACTTCTTTCAAAAACTTTTAAACTGCATTTATAATAATTCATATGCACAAAATAATATTCAGATTAACAAACAGTAAAACAGACAAGCTTTGAACCTTAACTTCTCTCCTGGCTGTGGAAACCACATTAAAACACGTGGAGAGATGTGATTTCAGATCAACCACCAGAGGTCCCTGTCATTCCAGGATTAATGGCTGGTTGCTATAGTTACGCACCTGTTCCTTGATGTTTATCCAGATACCTGTTAAAATCCCTCCTTTGCTCGTTCGGTCCTGGAGCGTTTCAGAGCTGATAGTCAAGCGTTCAATGCACAGAAATGTTAGTTTTATTCCTTCCACTTTGTCAGGTGTGAACGCCTGTAGGTGAAATATAATATGGATTTGGCTCTGATGATAATAGAGGCTTTTTCTCCAGTGCACCGTAATCTTTCTAACAAGCTCCTACTGGTTTTTGTACAACCCCTCATTAAGCAATATATAAATTACAAAGAGGCCGTTTCTTGACTCTGCATGAATCGTTTGCAGGTCTCTGGCACTCTTGGAGGTTTTCCAAAAGCAGAAATGTGTTAATTAAAATTAATGACATCCCATATTATTAAATAAAGAGGTAAAGGTTCCATTCATGAAAGAGAATTAATATTTTATTTTCATTTTGGTCTGTAACACTGGTTGTAGATGAACACACAACTTAATTCTTTGCCATTCATACGGTGGAAGTATTTGGACACTTAAAAATATTTGAATGTCACTGCATTAGATGAAATATCAAACTAAGTAGCAGTTCATTTACAGAAATGAAACACTTGTCAAGAAGGAAAAAAAAAAAAATCTCAAAGACTTTAAGACGGTTTTACATGACAAAACAATAGATATACTGTTGAAAAAGTTAGTTGTAATGAAATGATATTCAGACATTTATATACTTTTTGATGGCCACCGTATAAATGTGTTCCATAACTGTAAATAAGCATAGTTGTGCCTCAGCAATGATTCCGGATGTCATTTCACAGGCAACACGTAATTGGCCGGATAAAATCCTTCGACTCCGCCCTCCTTCACCCCCCAGCACCAGCCCTGATCGTCCTCTTCCTCAACCTTGAGGAACTCTTCACCTGTGAGGCAGAGGATTCACCGTTTAAAGGATCAGCTCACTCCAGAATGAAAATTTCCTGATAATTTACTCACCTCCATGTCATCCAAGAGGTTTATGTCTTCAGTCGAAAAAAGAAATGAAGGTTTTTGAGGTTTTTTTCTCCATATAGTGGACTTCACTGGGGTTCAACGGGTTGAAAATGTCAGTTTCAGTGCAGCTTCAAAGAGCTCTACACGATCCCAGACGAGGAATAAGAGTCTTATCTAACGAAAAAATCGATTATTTTCTAAAAACAATAACAATTATACACTTTTTAACCACTTTTGCACTGCTCTGCGATGTGCCACGCATTACGCAATCATGTTGGAAAGGTCACACGTCACGGATTCAGTGTTTACAAAGCGAATGTGCAAAGACTAAGTCAAACGCACTTTAAGAAAAAGGTAAAAGCTTTTGTGAGCATTTGTGGTGAAAAAGTATATACATTTTATTTTATTTTTTCCTAAAATGACAGATCGTTTCACTAGATAAGACTCTTATTCCTCGTCTGGGATCATGTAGAGCTCTTTGAAGCTGCACTGAAACTGACATTTGGACCTTCAACCCGTTGAACCCCAGTGAAGTCCACTATATGGAGAAAAATCCTGGAATTGTTTCCTTTAAAAACCTAATTTTTTTTGACTGAAGAAAGGAACTCATAAACATCTTGGATGACATCATGGGGGTGAGTCAATTATCAGGAAATTTTCATTCTGAAGTGAACTGAAGGATCACCTGCTCTGAAGGACAGTTCATCAGGTTCCTCTCCGGTGTAGCTGTACAGCGCTCGCACACGCACGCCTCCGATCATGACCCTGCGGGAGAAGATGGGAGAGAGATCTGAGCAGTTTCAATTTCACTTCAACTCCTGAGGTGTCCCAAACGGTTTGCAAGCTTAAGTGCTATTAGTGTATACTATTATATTATATGCAGTGTAATCCAAACAGATGGAAATGTTATATGCAATTCAAATGCATGAATCTTACTTGCTACTAAATGCCTCAAAACAACACTAAATGCCTCCTCGTTCTTCCCCAAAAACATCCATTCAGCCCACTAAACACAACTTACAGCCATTAACATTGAATATACCTTAAAGCACACCGAACACCATCATTAAAAAGGTGACTTTCACAAGTGTGAATCTGCCCAGGGCTGGCTGCCCTCCAAAACAATGTGTCCGCAGCATAAGAGAAGCTGTTTTAAGGGAGACAATTATGCCTAAAGGAGTTACAGTCCTCATGGTAGAAAAAAGGCACCAGACAACAGCTCACAAAAATAAGAGCTCAGCCAAAAGCACACTGGAAGAAGATGACAAAACCAACATTTGTGCTACAGATTGTCAGCATATCACAATGAACACACAGCGTCCCTACAGTGACACATTAGTGACAGCAGCATGTTTTATAGATGCGTTTCTGAGGAAGGGACTACAAAATCTTGGAGGAAAAGTCACATTGCAATCCACAAAGCACCTGATTGGCTGCCCCTATTTCGTTTTTTTTTTAATATTACATTTTATGCAGTGTATAATATAGCTGTTTGAGAATGTAAAATGCCTACAAATTTTCATAATGGTCTTCATTGTCTCCTTTGCCCCGCTCTCAAACGCTGTAGTTGTAGCTGGTTGTGCGAATCCACGTTGCATGCAGGGGTTTAGAGAGACTGAATGTTAAAACAAACTTTTTTTCAGACTCTTTGAGAAAAGAGCTGATGCTGCAATGTATATAATGAGAAAATTATAGTTTTTTGACCTTTTATGCAATTAAAACTATTGTAGGACGCTCCAAAACAAAATTAGTAACATTTAAAAATGGCATAATTGGGACAATTTAAAATATTATGTCCTGCAGCAGGATAATGTCCTGATACCTGATACACAATACAGAAAGTAAACTATAGAGGTTTGAAACCAAAACATGGTGTGACAACAAAGGTTAGAGCTATTTCTACCTGATTTAACCCATAAAAATGACTTTTGTTGGTATAAATGTATGCATTTAGGTCGATTCAGTGATGTTCAATAATATTTTTGACTTGAATAAAACCAGGTAATTTAAATGTAACCATTTTCAGGTTAGAAATTCTATGACATTCCGTTGATATTCCATTCTATATACATCATTAATTTTGAACATCATAAAAGAAAAAAGAATGGAATGTTCACAGACTGTTTACTGCATAATGCATGCACTACAAACTATTTTTAAAAGTATTTAAGTATGCATTGTGCAACAATGAGCATTTTTACAAGTAGTATGCTACACTGTTTTCACATGACCTCATGTTTAATTCAGTGATTGCCGTCTCAATATCATGCCAGAAACAAAAAAATGCATTTTTAATGCATTGTGTGTAAAAAGTAAAAACATGACTTCACTCTTTTGTAGGCTGATCAGATGAAATCAGCTCCAGTTCATTCATCAAGGTCAAGCTGAGCGCCCTGCATCACACACCACAGTAATGCACACAATATCCTGCGCATTTTGGCAAATGACACACTTCACCTTTGTGACTGCAGTTCACAATCAGTCCTCATCCAGCCTGAATCAGTCTACCCAGAAGGATTTGAAACACTGACAGAAGGAAACCCAAAGAGACTCGCCGCTCTAATTGCTGCGCTGCTCAATACTTACGCATTTCTTTTCGTAATCTGATTCATTTTCTAATTAACTTGATTTAATTAATATTACCTTTGACATTATAATAGAGCGTGTTGCGTGCAAAAACTCTCAGTTAAGGCAAGACCTTACAGATGAATAGGGTAAAAATGTAGATACCATACTTTCCCTAGTTGATTAATCACACTACATCAAAACAGCTGTTATTTATTACAAGTTTTTTTGAAATATTATGTTTAAATATTTAAATAAAGCATTATCTAATTAAATATGCACTAATTTGCATGTATTTCCAGAACACAAATGTGAACACTGGATAAAGCCAGGTTGCTTCATTTTGTTAAAGGTTTTTACAGAGAGCATTATGAATATCTCTTTTTATCACTCCATAAATCAGAAAACACTGTCAGCAGCCAGAAAAAGGTTTGGTGTATGTAAGTGATACTTCAGTGCAGCTTCAAAGAGCTCTACATGATCCCAGACGAGGAATAAAGAGTCTTATCTAGAGAAACAATCTGTCATTTTCTAAAAAAGTAAAAATTAATGTACTTTTTAACCACAAATGCTCGTCCTGCACTGCTCTGCAATGCGCCACGCATTACGTAATCATGTTGGAAAGGCCACGTGTGACATAGGTGCAAGTACCATGCAAGTGTCTACAAAGAGAGCGTGCAAAGACTAAATCAAACAGCCTTTACAAAAAAAGGCAAAACAACGATGTCGGACGGTTTTGAAGTTGGAGAAAAAAATGATGCATGACCTTTCCAACGTGATGACGTAATGCGTGGCACATAACAGTGCAAAATGAGCATTTGTGGTTACAAAATGTATAGATTTTTACTTTTTTAGAAAATGGCCGATGGTTTCTCTAGATAAGACTCTTATTCCTCGTCTGGGATCATGTAGAGCTCTTTGAAGCTGCACTGAAACTGACATTTGGACCTTCAACCCGTTGAACCCCAGTGAAGTCCACTATATGGAGAAAAATCCTGGAATGTTTTCCTCAAAAACCTTAAACATCTTGGATGGCATGGTGGTGAGTAAATTATCAGGAAAAGTGAACTGATCCTTAAAAATAAACACTTATAGACATTTTCTTGCCTGTGTGTGTGTGTGTGTGTGTGTGTAGTGAGCTTACCCTTTCTCCTCAGTTCCTCTGTGTGCTTTTGGTTTCTTTCCTGGTTTCTGCTTTTTAATCGGAGGATTCCATTCCTTCACCCAAAACACACAAAGCCAACAATAAGATTGTAGAATCATATGGGTCCTGTAGTCATTTTAAAATTCAGAGAGCTGTGAAACACTAAATTACGAGTGTTTTTGACATAAAAATAAACATATAATAGTTTCCCCTCACAATATCTGAATGCACATGATGACACACACCTCTAGTTTGGGCCAGTCAGTAGGCATGCCCGGCCCATGGTTGTTCTTCCACCAGCGGAGATCATCAGGCTCACTGATGGACATGAGCGAGTGATGTAGTTCACCGTACACTGCTTTTATACTGAAACACGCAATACACATATAAAAACTCTCAGGTTTTGAACATCACTGCAGTTAATAGGTTTTATATGCCCATACAAAAGACACGAACGGGAAGCAATGCAACCTGTTTTACAGAATACGGAAACCCTTCTTAACAGGTCTAACGTGATATTTTAATGAAATGCGTGTTGCCGTTTTAAACCTCTCGTTGTTGGTAATGTCGAGGTGTCTGTGAATGGACAGGAAGGTCTGTTTCAGGAAGCTGATCCTCTTCCTCTCCTCCTCCTGTGATTGGTCGAACACAGACTCCATTTCCTCCATGTATCGCGGTGCAAATCCAGTGACGTCCTCTAGAACCTTCTCATAACGATCACGTGCCTGCGAAAACAGCCGTAAATGATTCATACGTAATAGTTTTTAACTGCAGTATTTGTGTAGAAAGTTTCATTGCTCACTGACCTTGCTGCGTTCCTGTGTGGCTTTCTCTCTCGTCTGCTGAATCTTGGACAGTTTGCTCTCGCTCAGGTTGGTGTTGTGTTTGGCTTGATTCTCTTTTTCCTGAGCGATCTGCTCCCTCTGACACGACTTGTGATATGCCGCACGGGCCTTTTCCAGCTAACGGATACACAAAAACTTATTATTAGCATCATGTAGTGCTTTTCAAGTTATATTCAGCTCTAACTTATGCGATTAAACGCATTGGGAATATAACTATTTTTATCTTCTCTCTCTAACTGGGATGTTTCCAATGACAAGAAATATTTTTTTTTTCCTCACTAAAATCTGAATACTGTATGAAAGGAAATAAATGCAGGCAATATTAACATAAAAATTTGAACTAATAGATATTTCTACACTACATTAAGACAATTGTTTCTGAATGTGTTTAAATATGCTGTCTAATTAAATATGCACATACATTTCCAGAAATGAAATCTGAAAAATAAATTTTTCCCATTATTGACATATTAGAGTTGAAGGTTTTTACAGAGGGGATTTTGGATATCTATTTTTATCACCCTGTAAACTAAAAAATACTGTCAACAGACAGAAAAAAATATTTATAGAAATAAATTATTGTATAAAATTAGGCAAATTATATTTAATAAACCTTTCTATAAAAACCTTCAGAATATAGATATGAATAAAACTGTAAAATTTGGTGTATGTAATTGATACTGAAGTGGAGAAAAAACTCAGCCTTTAATGATATGTATTGTAATCTAAGCAAATAGATAGTAATAAATAGTAATAGTAACAAAAATAGTAATAAAAAGTGTAATAAATGTGTATTTTGGATGTTTTCCTTCCACTGGTCTGAAAGAAGACATATTATTGAAGCAAAATAGCCTGAAATCTCCAAATTGACCCTGGTTTTTATTTTATCTTGCTTTAATATACTGAAAATACTGAGTGGGATTTTGAACCAAAAAGTTTATTTGGTTAATGCCTATTTAAGTGTTAGTTCACCCAAAAATGACATTTCTGTCATTAATTACTCACTCTCATGTCGTTCCACACCTGTAAGACCTTCGTTCATCTTCAGAACACAAATTAAGATATTTTTGATGAAATACGAGGGGTTTGTTTTGTTTTTGCGCACAGAAAGTATTCTTGTCGCTTTATAACATTAATGTTGATCCATTGCAGTCATGTTTACTATTTTAACAAAGTCTTTACTACTTATCTGGATCTTGAATGTGGTAATTTCATTGCTTTCAATGGGGGATAAAAACCTCTTGGATTTCATCAAAAATATCTTAATTTGTGTTCTGTGTGGAACGACATGAGGGTGAGTAATTAATGGCAGAAATTTTATTTTTGGGTGAACTAACCCTTTAATTTGAAATAGTTGGCGATTATATCATCGTCAGTATACGTCGTACAATCACCTTCTTTAATCTTTTCACCCAGGGTTTCTGAGCACGTGAGAAAGCCGTCCCGAGGTCATGTGACTCCCTGAAGCCGCAGAACATTTTCCGCGGGAACGTCTCCTTCTGCCACGAACGAATGCGTTCTCCATCTTCTGAAACCAGAGACTGGGAGATTGACGTGTGAAGGGCAGACAGACGCTCGGTGGACGAGAAAAAGCACTGCCATGCCCGCAAGAGGGACCCGTACAGCGGCCCTGAGAGAGAGAGAGCGGCATACATCAGCTCATGTAACGGAAAAGTTTTTTAATTGGATTTAGTTAACTAGAATAACCCTGGTATGTACAAGAGCAACAAAATAAGGGTGTGTAGATAATCTTCAGATTAAAGCAGCAAATAATAAGGGCGTAAACTGCCTGACAAAGATACAAAGATATCAAATACTCATAAATTCAACTAAAAAGTTTGTGCCAAGATTCCATAAGGCTACAGCAGTTTCAGTGGGTGTGACGCTTCTGAAAATAGTGCAATGTGGAGCAAGATTTTAGACCAATGAGATTTCACTGTGACCGGAGCTACTCTGTGTTAAAAACCAATGACCTATTGATGATAAGTGACAGGTCAGACCGTAGCACTCACGAGTCTCTGTGATTGATTTCCACTTGCTGCTCCATTCAGTCAGCTGACGGGCGTACTGTCGCTCTACATGAGCCCGGTCCTTCATACATGCTATGATGTCTTTACAAGCTTGGTACGACTCTGGTGTCCTCTGCACTGTCCGCACATAATTTCCTGGCTAAGAGACAAGAACAGAAGGAAATAGGTGACGTATTTTTGTAGGCCAAAACCCAGAAACAAGCATTTTAGCACTTCCGGTTCCATCATCCTAAAGTCGATGGGTTGTTTTTTTTTTAAATGCTCGAAATAAGGTCTGTGGTGAACAAAAGCTCAAGATATTTTTGTTTATTCTGTGACACAAAATACGTCAGTAAAACCCCCTTGTGATAAAGCTTTTGCTTTTCTTGAAAAAGGTGGTTGCTAATAACAAGTGCTTAAATGGGACTATAGAGGCTGTCAGACATTAAAGGGATAGTTCACCCAAAAATGTAAAATCTGTCATCATTTACCCACCCTCAGGTTGTTCCAAACCTGTATAAATGTCTTTGTTCTGCTGTAGTAAATGGGGGGCAAGATCTGCTTGGTTAAAAACATTCTTCCAAATATCTTCCTTTGTTTACAGCAGAACAAAGACATTTATAGGCTACAGGTTTGGAACAACCTGAGGGTAAATGATGACAGAATTTACATTTTTTGGGTGAACTGTCCCTTTAACACTTTTGCATAATATCCAACAGGAAACTATATAAGCAATAGGCTTTTTTAGAAAAGGAAAAAATATGAATTAGGGAGAATATATTGAATTAATATTTAATAGTAAAAATGGGAAAAAAATCAGATATTTTTAAAAATGGTTCCAAAAGAGGGTTTTCAAAGTGATGCCATAGAAGAACCATTTTTGGTTCCCTAAAGAAACTTTCAGTAAACAGTTCTTACAAGAAAACTATTTTAATAATCTGAAGAACCTTTTTGTGCAATTAAAAGGTTCCATTGATGTTGAAGGTTCTTCATGGAAAGTTAGACGTTAATAAAAAACCTTTATTTTAAGAGTAAATGTGTATTTAGAGATATTAGAGTATTGCATTGTTGGCTTAGAAACACCAAAATGAAAGTCTCGTGGGAGTCTCCCATGAGAAGCGCTATCTTGTGAGGCACATCCTAGTGCGATCCAAATCAGTCACTTCTGAGGTTCCGTCCCAGCTATGATGCTACCTAGGTAGGGAGAAGACAGCACTAGGCAGTGGAACAGCATTTTTCTTACCATCCAGAAGCTGATTTTGTTGAGATCCTCAGGTGGGCCTGTTGGAGGGTCCGCCATGGTCACAGCTGGCTGCAAAAGACACAGTTAAACCAGTCTGATTCCAAGCATGAATCTGCATGCTTCATGCTATGGAGTTTAAATACAGTCCACCAGTAGAAGTCCTAAGTTGTCTTTGTCCAGTTTCCTGCTTGTTGCACCAGCCTCAAAGCGGCTGTTGCCCTACTTTTGCTGTTACCGCTGAACTATCAGAACCCGCCTTGACAAATCAGGTGGCATTTATTCAGGGGCATCTGGGTTTGTTTACCCATTTGTTTCCACAATCCTCCAACAGGCTTCATTGCAAACAGACGGCCGCTCGGCTGCAGCGTCTCAGAAGCGTTTGAACCTTCGGCACATTTGCATTCCCCGGGCCTGTTGTTTCATCGGATGTTTTCATCTTCACGTTTTGACATATTGCAGAATGAGTTACATGCAACAGTTTAAAAGTGTTTGTTCAGAACACTATGAGTAATAGTGATAGTGATGCTTGACTTGCAAAAGGCACTAACTAATACAGATGCACTTGAAAAAGAAAAAAACGTCACGTTTGCAAGGCCAGGTTGTTCCTTTTGCATTATGCAATATAACAACAGCCAACATTTTAGTCATGTTAATAAGAAAGGAGTCTAAACAGATATATATTATTATGAAAAATGAAGTTCACTTTTTAAAAAGAGCACTTTGAAATGAAGAAATTCCAATTTAGTACATTTAAAATGTACTAAATTGTAACTTTAATAACTTTAAAAGTAACACACTAAAATTATAATCAAGTACTTTATATGTGCTTTAGTTAGTCAACTTTAAAGAATGGCAAATGATCATTAAAACAATTTAAATGAACTTTAAAGTAAAAGTTAATCTGACATTATTACAAAATGCACTTTAAAGGTGTACTTAAGTGGATTAAGAAACGCTCATGAAAGTCTGCTCCCTTTAAATGGCTATTTAATTAATTAATATTATTATCTGCAAGTAAAGCTTTTTAAAAATATACTTTTTGCACTTCTTTTTCACAAGAGTAACAAAGACTAAAATTACATCCGCTGTGGTTTAGGGTCTAAAAACACACAGCAACAAGACACAAAATAGTAAATTACAAGAGCAAAAAGTCCTGCGGCATGCTTGATAAAAATACTTAATAGTCTGTAGAGCAGTGGCTCTCATCTGTGGTCTACAAATCATTGTGACTTGATTGGATAATTAAAATAAAAAAAGATCTGAATAGTCTGGCAAATTTATGGTCTGGTAAAAGTGAGGCCATTTCAAATGAAAAGAGTGTGAGATCCACTGCTATAGAACACTAAACTATTCACACATAATGAAGACTTATGGGTGAAACCTTACAATAAACTTTCATTTGTTAAAAATGAACTAAAAATGAACAATACTTCTACAGTAATCATCTTTCAACATTTAATAACACATTTTTTAATTAAAAGTTGTATCTGTTAACATTACTTGATGCACTGTGAACTACAAGAACAAACAATTAACGTTATTGATTTGTATTTATATTAAAAGATAAGTTCACTCCAGAATTACAATGTCCTGATAATTTTCTCACCCCCATGGCATCCAAGATATTTATGTCTTTCTTTCTTCAGTTGAAAATAAATTAAGGTTTTTGAGGAAAACATTCCAGGATTTTTTCTCTATATAGTGGACGTTGGAAAGGTCACGCGTGACGTAGACGGACGTACTGATCCAGTGTCTACAAAGAGAGCGTGCAAAGACTAAGGCAAACAACCTTTACAAAAAAAGATAAAACAACGATGTCGGATGATTTTGAAGTTGGTGGAGAAAATGAGATGGAGCTTTTCGCCCTACCGTGGTACTTCCACCTACATCACGCGTGACCTTTCCCACGTGAATGCAAGACGAGCATTTGTGGTTAATTTGTCAATTTGCATTTAAAAAAAAAAAAAAAAATGCCTGATCGTTTTGCTAGATAAGACTCTTATTCCTCGTCTGGGATCATGTAGAGCTCTTTGAAGCTGCACTGAAACTGACATTTGTACCTTCAACCCGTTGAACCCCAGTGAAGTCCACTATATGGAGAAAAATCCTGTAATGTTTTCCTCAAAAACCTTCATTTCTTTTTGACTGAAGAAAGAAAGACATAAACATCTTGGATGACATGGGGAAGAGTAAATTATCAGGAAATTTTCATTCTAAAGTGAACTAATCCTTTAACTAACATTAACAAAGATGAATAAACGCTGTAAAAAAAATTGCACTTCTCATTATTAGTAAATGTGAGGTAATGTTAACAAATGAGACCTTATTGTAAAGTGTCAAAAATGCATGTATTTGCACTGCTTAATAAAGTCCATCTGTTAAAAAATGTCCTGGGTGAGTTTCTGGCCGTCATCCAGATCATGCAACTGTCCATGTGAATCACTCTGGGGACTCGCTGTATGCGAGACTGCAACTGGATATAGTTGTGATGATAAACATCTCTGAAATGTGCGGTCAATTTAACATGATTAAAACTGACAGAAATCTTTAGACTGAAGATAAGGCTCACAAAATCGCACAAACTAGCCAAATTAAAGTATGGCAAAATAGTTAATAGACATAACTGCATCTGCATGTATTAATACATGTGTTTATGAGCATGGGTGTGTGTTTGTGTGTGTGTTGCTATTGGAATCTGGGATCAGAAATAGAATTCTCCCCCACCCTGGAATTCCATCCATCAGCCGAGTGAACTCCAAATAAACAAGAGCTGGTAGGTCATCTTACACACGCTTCATAACACACACACACACACACACTCTGTGCAAAATACATTGATAACAGAGTCACAAAAAGGGACAATATTGGCCCCCTGGAGGTGATTTTCTGTTTTAACACAATGCACATTATGTCAAATACATGAAATAATTTAATTAAAATGATCACTACAGAATCTACACCCTTAATTAGAACCTAGAATAAAATATTGTCAAATATTTCCATTATTAAATAACAGCAACATAATAAAATGCCACCAAATTGAGGAATTTCCCTAAAGCCATGTCTAATTTCTGACCGTGATGGTCAAATGCAAACTTTATAAACTGCTGTCATTTATACTCATGCAGAACAGTTTAAACTTCAATCTGGAGTCTTTTTTTTTTTCATGTTAATGTACATACATGAACAGGGAGATCACAATCATATCTCTAATACGAAATAATTGCATGGGAAAAAACACTTGTATACATAAGTACACATATATAAGAAAAGCATCATATCAAAATTAAATCACATCTTCAAATAAACTCATAAAGCCCAAAAATCTAGCATTTTTGTTATTGCACACAAAAATCAATTGTTAATAAAGTACGAAAACATAATGGAAGCATTTCAACAGGCTATTTCAGTACTGCTCTATTGACCAAGCTATGTGTGTGAGCAAAATATACACACTATCAAAAGCTATTTTTTCACTAATTGCAACACTATACAATAAATCAGTGTTTAACACTGTTTTTACACTATATGGGTAGTTGATGTGACATGCACCTAAAAAGATTTATTATGCATGCAGATTTTATGATCTGAGAGAATGAACTACGTGTACTTAAAAAAAGAGGTGCACAAAGATTTTATCAGTTGCAGCACCTAAAATAAAAGCTTACAGGTCAATTTTAGCTTAAAATCTCAATGCTGAAAAAACAAAAAACATGCACGTGTTATTTGTCAACTACCCATAAATTTAAGTCAAACTGAATAGAAAAAAAAGAGCAAATCTGACCTCTCACTCCAAGGCTTTTTACTTCCAGTCGTTGGCTTGTTCTGCCCTCCTTCAGTATCCTTCACTTCTCTGCCATGTCTGTCTGTCTGTCTGATGTTCACTCCAGTGTCTGAGCAGTCAGTCAGCTGTCGCCGAGGTGCATATGTACATGCAAGTGTATGTTCTCCTCTCTCTCTCTCTCTCTCTCTCTCTCTCTCTCTCTCTTTCACACACACAGACTGACACACACATTCTCTCTCATCTCAGTGTAAATGAGTTGTCAGGTGTGAAATTTAAGTGTGTTGTAGAATGTGAGAGTTATTCCAGCTCTCTGCCAACCACAGCTCAGGGCGAAAAACCGCCAACATGTGAAGCAATTAGTATGTATCAGTGTTTACAAAGGAAGTTCATAAGTTCAAAAGCAAAAAAACACAGCCTAAACAATATCCATTTCACATAATGCAATTTCTATATCAAAGCATTTAAAGTTGCTTAAAGTGCTTAAGCATAGTAACACTGGTCGAGTGAATGTTGATGATTGTTTAATATCAGAGTTCATCACCTCGGCAACAGGAACGGGAGAAGCCGCAGTGGTCATGTGATCTCTACTGTATCATACATTATATGGCCTGTGGGAAGTTAAATAAACCAACTCAGCAGGTTGGGAAAACATTTAACACATTCTTGTGTAAAAACAACCCATTCCTGGATTAAAACAACCAAAGTTGGGTTGAAAATGGACAAACCCAGCGATTGGGTTGTTTTAACCCAGTGGCTGGGTTTAATGTGCTGGGTAGTTTTATTTAACCCAATTATTATTTAAAAATTACTATATGGCTGGCTTAAAATGAACCTAAAATATGTTGGAAATTAAAAATCAGACACATAATTACTAGAGGTGACAATAAAAACAACAATATAAACAATTTAATAAATGTTCATTGTTTAAATATTATTCATTACACTTATTAATAAATGTTCATTTATTAAACATATTAATAAATGTTAATTTCCAACATATTTTGGGTTCATTTTAAGCAAGCAGTACAGTCATTTATAAACAGTAGTTGATTTAAATAAAACTACCCAGCAGGTTGGGCAAACATTTAACAACCCAATCACTGGGTTTGTCCATTTTCAACCAAACTTGGGTTCTTTTTAACCCAGCATATTTTAGAGTGTAATATAAAAAAATGACATTTTTATTTACTCACCCTTATGGTTGTATCTTCCATGGAACAAGCATACCATTAATAAAAAACACAGCGGAAATAGGTTGTCACCACTTACTCAACCTCAAGTTGTTCCAAACCTGTATGAGTTTCTTTCTTCTGTTGATCGCAAAAGAAGATATTTTAAAGAACGTTGGTAATCAAAAAATTGACGGTAGCCATTGATTTCCATAGTAGGAAAAAAAAATTAACTGTGTGGTTACCAACATTCTTTAAAATATCTTCTTTTGTGTTCAGAAAGGCTTACAATGAAGAGAGAAATTCATATGGGTTGAGGGTGAGTATCGTTTTAAGGTGCAAAAAAAAAAAAAAGGCTAAAAAGTGGAATCACATATGTTTTGCGTACAATTATTTGTCAAGAAGAGATGAGAATAAATTCAACGAGAATAATTTATTCAAACCTCTTAAGCAGAGCTTATGTATCATCATATTCATCAATTATTGTACAGAACAATAGAAATATCTCATATTTATATTTATATATATGTATATATATATATATATATATATATATATATATATATATATATATATACTTTAATTCTGCATACATTTCCATACACACACGCACACATACATATATATATATTTCCTTTGTTCCTATTTCCTTAAATATATTTTCAAATGAAATGGAGTTATGCTTTACTCCTATAAAACAACCACAACCGCTATCACAAAACACAAACATACACACACAGTCCATGTTAGTGTGCATGTGTGTGTGTTTGTGAAGGTTAAGAAGAGCGCACTTAAGCAATATAAACGATGGGTTCTTTCATTGTGTTCTGATCTTTGGAAGACTGATTCTGCTTATGGTATTAAAACGCTAACATACTTAATCCTTATATGGTTATTATTGGCATTATGATGACTTTTTTTAGAGCTTTTACTGCTTAAAGTCAACACGAAACAGTTTGCAACCCATTTTTCTTTCATAATCCAACATATTTTCCAATTTAAAAAAAGGACTCAATGATAATAATGTAAGGCAAAGCTTGATTTTATCTATCGCAAACTGATTGGATGGCGAAAAGTGACTCTACATAACTGATGGTTAAAAATAAGAGAGTTTGATGATCAGCCAAAAAGGAAAATGACATTTGATACAGTAGGCATTTTTGTTTTCTTTGGAATAATGTGCACTGGAAATGTGTATTAAAAAAGTAAATGGGGTCCATTCTGATTTCATGTTGACCTTAATCATCATATTATCAGATGAATCAAAGCCTGTACGTCATGATGCTAAAATATATGCACAGTAGCCTCTTTTTTATCAATATAATAATATCATATTACTAAAATCCATTAAACCTTTTGATATCGTCATCCCAAAAAACAATGAAAGAAGTACATTCTCTGTGTGTCTCTGATTGGCTGAAGAAGTTTGCCCATCTGGCTTCAGCTGGGATGACAAACATTTGCTCAGAACGACGGAGATGATGACTTTAGCTTTCACTCTGCGAGAGTGTTCGAGTATTTCATAGCACTTCTCCTTTGCAATCATCCCCATCTCTGTCCTTCAGCGGAAGTCTTTCCCTTTCATCCCAAGTGCTTTTTGTCTAACCACATTCTTTCTTTCTATCCTCTAACTAGTTCTTTCTAATTCTCCTCTAGCTTTGAGTCGCCTCATCTCTCATGCGTTCGTTCTGCCCTTCAGAAGAAACAGTGGAGACAGAGAAAGCAGAGGAGAGCCTAGAAAACATGGAAGGGGGAAAGGAAAAGAAAGGAGGCAGAGCATGAGGTAAGAAACGAAAGTGCTTGATCATCTACAGACTAAGATGAAGAATTTGGCATTCAAAAAGCAATTAAAGTTACGTAAGTGTGCCGTATGTAATTATAGGGCATGTGTCAGTTGTGCAATTTCAAATAAATGCCATCTTTAACAAAAGGAATGAGATAATTCTATTGATTGGATGTTTTTTTTTTTTTTTTTTTTTGTGGACTTAAATGGAATATGAAAAATCATAACTCAATGCATTTATAATACACACTCCCAGTCAAAGGTTTAGAGACACTTGACTGAATTTATGTTTATAATGACCTTTTGATCAAAGCCTTCTGTCTGTTTAAATAAAAAAAAAATGACAAAAAATAAATAGAAACTACACGTTTAGTTTTAGTGCATGAAAACATACACTTGAAAATTCCTTCAATAGTGTTTAAAAAGCATCCAAGGATTCACCTTATTAAATTTGTCTGGGATTTAACATTATTTAGTCACTATATTATAGTAGAAATATTTCCATTTGTATTATTTCATAGTTTTCATACTTTCCTATAACTCTAAAATTAGGAAAAGGTACATAATGAAGAATGAGTAGATGTGCAAAACTTTGACTGGTAGTGCAAAATAAAACATGTATACATGAAGGTCACAGTCTTAAGAAATGGGTTTTGTGATCAAATTAAGTCTTCCTTACTTAACTAAACTTCTTTTACTAAACTTCATCTTAAGCATACAAAAACATTGAGGGCAGACTATTTATTTATTTTCGAGTAAAGCTGCAGGCAGAATTATCCATGCAGAGCTAAGTTTTATGAAATGGTGGACCATTTTTAGAAAAACAAATGTAAAAGGCTTTTTTTCCAGTTTCGAAAAAACTAATCATTTTTCCCCTCACTACTTCTGTCTAATGTTCTTTTGCTTGTTCATCAGATCCTCATCTAAAACTACCCTTCATTTCCCCTCCTTTTCTCATCTTCCTATCTCACCTGTCCGTAAGTCTCTTAAGCGCACGCTCAATGTTCATGCGATGTCCGACCCGACTCACACCCAGATCCAGGAAGTCCTCTTTTGTCAGAGATGGCAGGTGGGATCCATCAATCTCGTTGTCGAGAAAACGTTCCCGGTGCTCTGCCAGATTCAGGTAAGTCAGCCAATCAGCAACATCATATTTGCTCCAGTAGGGGAGGGGCTTAGACACAAATGGCTGATTGGGTGGAGGCGGTGTTAAGGGTGGGTAGCCCATACAAGATGGGGAGGAGCCTCCAGACAGGAAGTTGGTAGGGGAGAGAGAGCTAGAGACCAGCGCAGGGTTAGGAGGAGCAACAGAAGATGGGAGCGGGAAGAGAGGAGAAGTTTGGGGGAAAAACTGGTCTGAATATTGATGAGCGACTCCCAATGGGGGTGTTAAAGGGGGTTGTATTTCATACAGAGAGCTGTAAAGAGGTGCAGATGGAAAGAGAGGGAGCGAGGACGGGCGTGGAGGTCCAGGTTGTGGGTGGTCCGAGCAGGAGATGAGAGGACTGGGTGCTCGGCGACGTTGAGCGTACGAATGAGATTCGGAACGCCGCAGCTCTGGCCCGGAGAACTGAAACTCGGAAACTTTCCCACGATACTTAGAGCGGTGTTTCGGAGACAAGGGATAGGGGGAATAGGATGGAGAGAGCGGTGGATGAGAGACAGAGGAAGGTGAAAGAGGGGCATGAGAGAGAGATATTGGAGAAATGGGAGGATGAGGTAATGATGGAGGAGAGAGGGGTGCATGAGCAAGGGAAAGAGGAGAGAGGGGAGCATGGGGCAGCGATGGAGGGGACAAAATACCGTGAGGAAAAGAAATAGGAGAATTAGATGGTGTCCAGTCTTTGAGAGGGGCTGGAGCTGGGGTTGGGGTTAGAGGTAATGGGGTAGGGGTTAAGGCTGGGGTTAAAGCTGTTACAGGAAGAGGAGACGTAGGTACGGGGTTAGGGTTCAGAGCCACAGTGGGGCAGTTAGATGTTAAAGAGTTAGGGGGCAGGTTTGGAGAGAAGGATCGTTGGAGAGACTGCACAGAAGCTGGGAGGAGAGGGGCACAGCCAGAAGGATCACCTGGAAACCTGAAAAAGAGAAAATAAAAGTGTGCAGACAGCAGTAATACCAATTTAGTTCAGACAAAGTTAGCAATAAAATGCATGCCAGTGAAAAAATGCACCACAACAATGCTAAGGTGTTGTGGGTGGTTGCCAAAGATTGCAATATGTACTGCGAGGTTTTAACTTGTTGGGTTACTATGATTTATCATTCATGTCTATAGCACAAACAGGGTAAGTTCTAGGATTTGTTCAAATTGTTGTATTATTTGTCTATAATTCGGATTTCATTATCAATGCAGAAATTCAGGTAATTTCAAATGCTTCACAAACTTTTCTTGCAAATGTACTGAATTATTAGTAAGAATGTGTGTCTTTGCGTGATTGTTTTCACAGGATGTCTCACCTATGATTTGGTGGTTGTTCCTGACCCTGCCAGCCACCAAGCTGTTGTAGTTTACTGCTGAGTTCATTTATGATGCTGGCCTTAACGTTGGAGAGAGGAGAGTTCAGACGACGGTCCATAAATGCTGGAATCTTCACTGCAGCATCACCTCCTCTTCCCAATTCTTGCTCTTGCTCTTCCTCTTCCCTTGACCTGTACATGTTGGGAGCAGTGCTAGCCTGCCGCTGTAACGGTGGTCCGGTTCGCCCATTCTGTGTGTGTACATGGTATTTTGACATATTTTGAGTGTGTGTTTTTGCTAGTGGCTGGTTTGGAGGTTTGGATTTATTTATGTGCGGTTTGTGTGGTTTTTGAGCAAATTTATCAGTTTGAGAAAGAGACGAATCCAGGGAGACTCTTCGGTCTCCTTTGAAACCATCCCCTACTATGCCACTCTCCATGCTTTCTCTCCGTCTTCCTTCGCTCTCCTTCTCTCGGCCTCCTTCTCGGTCCCTTCTTTCTGTGAAGTTTTCCAAGTGGTGATCACTGCTGCTGTGACTATCCAGTTCCTCAATCCCAGAATCAACCACAGCCTCCGACCAATCACGCCCCTTAAGTGCCTGAGGAAGTCGATCACCTGCGATAACTGATGTACTTTCCAAAGGCATTGTTGTGGTGACAGTCATTACAGCTGCAGTTGCAGCCATGGTGGAATACGGCAGAGAAACATTAGTGTGGCCTTGGTGCGGGTAGAAAAGTGGAAGAGGTCGATACAATGACATAGGGTCAGATGAGGAGCCTGGGGCGGAAGGGGAACTCGAAGGAGGAAAAATCTGAGGAGAAGGAAGAGATGGGGAGAGAGCTGACTGAGTCAGATTGGCCACCTCACTGTCATAGGATGTAAGACTAGAAGTGGCAGAATCTCCTGCTTGTGGCGAGGGTAAAGGTTGGGGTTGGCCGGTGTTTGGGTGCTGGGAATAGCCAGAGGTTTGAGACTGGGGAGGGTTTGCCGGAGGTATTTTTGGACACAGTTGTGGAGGGGGGATTAGAGGACATGGTGGGAAAAGATATGGATGTACCACAGCAGAAGGATGGACGGGTGTCTGCTGTGAGTCAGCATGCATGTTGTCTGGTAGGGACATGGCATCTTGCGGGGGATTGGAAAGCGTTTGCAGAGACTGTTGGTCTTTGAGTGGCTGAGATCCTGACAGCTCCTTCTGTTGTTGTTGCTGTTGATTATATTCTGTTGTTCCATGGGTGTCTATTTCTATTCCGTTTGCAAACTGTATAGGGGGAGGTAGGGGCTCTGCAAACACAAACTCATCATCCACATCCACAGATGGAGCAGGAGGCGGAAGGACCATCACATCTCCACCCTCTCCAACCCCTAGGTTTCCCCCTCTCTTCACTTCCTTCTCTCCCTCCTTTTCCATCCCACTCTCTCCCATCTTCTGTCCTCCCCTGTCATCCTGGGAATTACTGGTGGGACTTTTGCCAGCTGTGCCGAGTTCACTCTCCTTATCTATGTAGGACAGCCTGCGGGGAGGAGGCTTGGGCGGTATCCTCTTGTGGCCTTCTCTCTCTCTTTCCCGCAGGTAAGTGTGGTACTGATTGGCTCTGTTGTCTCTGTCCTGAAGTTGAGACTGGTACTGACTAGCTTGATTATCTGTAAACCGCACCTTTGGTGTCCCTCTTTCCTCTCTATCTATGAGGTTCTGTTCATTCCATTCCAAGCTCCCCGTCCCACCACCCGTCAATCGCAGCATCCGAGGAGACTGGGGGCGACTCTGTGGGACTGGCCCACCTGTTGTTGGAGAGGCACCACTAAGGTAGAGTGAGGTGTGTGATTGGTAGATGTAGAACGGAGGAACAGGCTTTTGGTTTGTAGGGGAGACCGCAGGAGGAAAAGCTCCAGTGCTGGACAGCTGGCGTCCGAAGTGCCGTTCCTCTCTACGTGTACGGTGGTCATCTTTCAGCGCTCGCTCACGTGCTGCCAGCGCGAGCCCAAGAGGGCTTGTTGGGTCTAGAACTTTCCCCGTCAATGGGTGGATGAAGGTAGTGGCTTGATGAGGTGTAGCTGATGCGTACTGCGGCAACCCAAACGCAGGCGGCATGCTTAAGGCATCACCAGAGATCAATCCCTCATCGATAGATTTGGAAGGGCGCAGACGAGCAGAGGTGCTGCCCTCCAGTGGAGTTTGAGCAGACTCATGCTCATCTAACAGGTCCTCCTCAGAGGAGTAGTAGAATGAGGCGCTTCTCCGGCGGGAATCACGGAAGCGTTCACGTTCCCTCTGTGCTGTGCTCTTGCCCAGTGTTTCCATTTTTGACGGGATATTAGGTGGCGGAGGTGGAGTGGGCGTAGGAGCCATGACTGGGTTTTGAGGCTTTCCCTCTTCCTGCTCTTCATTAATCTCAGGAGAAGGTTCTGTATCCTCACTGCTTGCACGGCTACTGTGCCCAGAGCTGCTGGTAGATGGTGCTTTAACAATAATCGTTGGGATTGAAATGGAACTTTTCTCCAATTTTTCTCTGCCTGATGTCTCTTCCACCTTGCGCTGCTTCACCAACAGCCCCTTCCCCCCTTGCCGACCTGCAATCTTGGCCACGGCTGGCGCTTGGTTCCGCTGTGCGGTGGACTGTTTGCCGCCCACATCAGAGGGAGGAGTGGCGTTGCTATAGCCACGCCTCAGTCCACCCATTCTTGTTCCTCCCATCTTGCTGGTATCAGTTTCAGCCTGTAAAACAATATTTCTAAGATTTAATACTTCAAGGAAAAGACAAGAAAGAACAAAGCATATGACCAATGCCACTTCTTGGGACCTTTGTGCAATGATATCAAGCTCTTACCCGGCGGTTGGGTGGGACCCTGTGTTGTGTCTGGCTGTGAGGCAAGTGGTGTGATGGAGGCAGAGGAGGGACAGCAAAAAAATGTGTTGGTGCTGCTCTCCTGTCTGTGTGGCCACCGGCAGACAGGGGCGGCTCAGGCGCTGAGGTGTCGGGCGGAGGGGGAATGTCCTCTGGTCCAGGCACAGAAAGACTCCGGGACAGCTTCATAGTAGGAGGATGGAGATGTACCCTCTCCTCCTCTGTAACACCTTTGGACAGAAGACATGCAGAACACAGTTAAATAAATTGCACTAAGAATTACAGTGCAATTGGACAACAGGACCTGCTGCATTTAAACTTACCCATGGATTTCTGACGCATCATCATAGCACGCTGAGTTGAATGGCCTGATGAAAACTGGGCTTGGTTATAACCATACCCAGACCCTGATGACATCATGCCAACACCTGATTGTTCAAAAGTTTGCTGTAAAGGGAAGAGACTGATGGGATTGAATATTTAGCACATTTCCTTGCTGTCTCAGAGAAATACAGATTACAGCACTATATCCACACATTAACTGCTTGTAAATGTACTTTTTCTCAGCACCTGCAGCACAGAAGTTGTTGCACTCTTACACTTATTACCAGGTGAAATGCCTTACCAGAGGTGGGTAGTAACGAAGTACATTTACTTCGTTACATGTACTTGAGTAGTTTTTTGGAAAATTTGTACTTGTGGGTACTTTTACTTTAACTTGAGTACATTTGTAATGAAAAATCTCTACTTTTACTTCGCTACAATGGGCAACGTTCCTCTCGTTACTTTATTTTAATTCAATACTGTAAATGTTAAGAAATGCGTAGTTTATTCCATGCGCGCTGTCTCTTTTTTCATGAACGATGCCCCATTCACAAATGAATCACTCTTTTGAGTCGATTCTGTTCAAAGACTTGATCAAACAAGTTGGTAAAGCTGTCTAAATTGATTCGCGAATCAGTTTGAATGATTTGTTCAGTTCCTGCACGCGCTGAATCGTTTGAAGCGGTTTCTCACTCGGAGCGGATGAAGTGGCAGTGGACCTACAGTCAATTAAAAGCAAATATGCAAATGCATCCAATTGTTTGCCAGCGATGAAGACCTTTATTAGTTGAGCTGCGTATGCTGTCTGTGAACAATTCCACCTAGGCCTATCGATTTCATTTGATTTTACTTCATGATACAGCCAATAGCCGACATTTCACAACCAAACAGATTATTACGTCACTATAACAAAAGTATATTTCTTTACCGTTTTTATGGGCATATATCTTAATTTATACATTAATTTATACATATACTATTGCGCAATGGCGGCGCCAGCGACCTGTTCGTCTTGAAAATGAACGCTTTGCGTTGACACAGTTAAGCAGTTACACGCGCCTGCTGAAATATACATTTGATTACATTTTGGAGAACAGACCGAAGAAGATCCGTCAATGTGTATTTGATCATTGTTTGTGTCAAGTTCAGATATGTGCGCGAGCACATGTAAAGAGTTTTCTCTCTTCTTTAAAATGTAACGTTAGCTGTATACGTTATTAATATAGTAACGATACATTCGGGTTACAGATGCTAGAAATAATGCTTGTCTCTTCTATGTTTGTTTGTTGCAAAGATATCTAATTATGATAATAAATTAAATATCTATTTAAATAATAAACATTAAATAATAACATGCTATTGTGTGTGTGTGTGTGTATATATATATATATATATATATATATAATAAAAGTAACTAGTAACGAGCTACTTGAGTAAGATTTTTATTGGATACTTTTTTACTCTTACTCAAGTAACTATTAGGATTATTACTTTCACTTTTACTTTGAGTAAATATTTCTATAAGTACTTGTACTTTTACTTGAGTACAGTTTTTGGATACTCTACCCACCTCTGTGCCTTACTAACACAGCTGTGCAACACCTAAGATCAGGCTAGCAAACGTAAATGCTAATTTGTAGGAATATACTACAAAGAACCCCTTTCTTCAACCAAAACTACCAAGTTTCAAAGCTGTGTTTATAACTCTTTTGAAGCTTTTCTTGTTGCTGCTTTTTCCAACTAGTAGCGGCGTTTTTTGATGTCATATGCTACTGTGCACACAACTCCACGGCAGTGAGCTGATGCAATAATTAAATATGCTTTCTCAAACTTCTCTCTCATGTGTAATGTTAGAAAAACCTATTCATTCTAGTGAATTGTTTTGCTCAGATGGCTCACAGATTTGTGTCTCTGCACAGCATTTTAGCTCTTCTTTTTCATGCCGAAAAAGGCTGCTGTTCATTACAATGTTTTCAAAGTTTTGTTAAAGTTTATGTTGGTGATAACTGACAAAATATATCTTCAGTAGCTTCACCTTTAAGTAGCTTGACTGTAGTTTAAATTATGAGCTTGTAACTTGACAAACTAGCTTCAAAAGTAGCTTTCTCAACACTGTCAAATCACTGTTAATCAGTACAGAGATAATGAAACAGAGATGTTACCTCATTAGCGTTAAAGCCCTTGTTTCGTTCCTTCTTGCCCCCATGACCTCTGTGACCCTGAGAGTCTGATGTGCTAATTGTCTGCTGAGCAGCAGCTAGAATCTCGTCCAGCTTATCTGGAGAACGAAAGGTTTAAAAGAATTTCATCATTCATGCTATAAATCATGAAAACATATTCATTTCCTTTTGGTCTTTTTGTTTATTCAGACTGTCAGACTGGAGGTGAAGCCATGTACATATCATAATATACATTAAAATGTGATATATAAAAATAAATGTACAGCAGGAGATGAATATAAAAAGATGTCATAACGAAAAGGAAGGTTTCTTACTAAGGGCCATTTGATAGACACTCTTCTTCTTTTCTGGAGCTTGAGAGCTCTCTGTGTGGTCTGAGCATAGAGAAAAATCACATACAAAAAATGTTTGTACACACAAATACACAGACGTGTTCCTAGTAAACATAAATGCATAAATGCACAAAAACAAAAGAAAAATCAAATCACCTGGTTTCTTCCATGGCGAGGCAGCTGTAACAGAAAGTGAATGTTACACATGCAATAACTTTTCACAAGTGCACATTTTACTGGACACTATGGTGACAATGTAATATTTTCATATTAAGTTATTTTTGTATCATTATTTTAAATGATTCCCTTGTAACAGTATTAACACTCATTAACAAGCAAGTATTTTCCTCAAGTTTGCAATCTATTTTGAGTTGTCATGAGAAGACAACTGACAGCCAGCAAACATTATATCATGTGTTCATTGTCGTTAACAAGAAACATATTTTATAACTAATAAATGTAAATCACATACTGCTGTTCATTGTTGAATATCTAAGATATATTTCATCCTTAAATCAGAAGAAATAATAAATTATATTTTGCTTAAAGGGTTAGTTCGCCAAAAAATGAAAATAATGTCATTAATTACTTACCCTCATGCCGTTCCACACCCGTAAGACCTTCGTTCATCTTCGGAATGCAAATTAAGATATTTTTGTTGAAATCCGATGGCTCAGTGAGGCCTCCATAGCCAGCAATGACATTTCCTCTCTCAAGATCCATTAATGTACTAAAAACATATTTAAATCAGTTCATGTGAGTACAGTGGTTCAATATTAATATTATAAAGCCACGAGAATATTTTTGGTTTGATTCGAATCAGCGGTTCGGAGCGCCAAAGTCACGTGATTTCAGCAGTTTGGCGGTTTGACACGGGATGCGAATCATGATTCGACACAAAAGATTCATAACGCTCCGAATCTTCCTGAAGCAGTGATTTAAAATTGGCCATCACTATACAAGTCGTTATTTTGGTACATTAATGGATCTTGAGAGAGCAAGTGTCATTGCTGGCTATGCAGGCCATCGGATTTCAACAAAAATATCTTAATTTGTGTTCCGAAGATGAACGAAGGTCTTACAGGTGTGGAACGGCATGAGGGTGAGTAATAAATGACATTATTTTCATTTTTGGGTGAACTGACCCTTTAATAAAAATGAAGCCTTTTTTAAGTTTTTGTTTTGTTTTTTCATTGTGAATATATATATATATATATATACACACACACACACACACACACACACATATACATACAAAAGTCATTGGATAGTTTTTAGTTCACTCATTTTAAATTAATATAAAGGTTAAAAATAACAAGAGATAGACAGACCTTTCTCCACTGTGTGCAAAGAAGAGAGAAAAACAAGCACATTATCAGTCAAAAAAGATGACAATGCGTGATATATAAGTTTTAGGATAAAAGTGCTCAATATACTAACATATTTCATGCGTGTATATGTATGTAAGGTGAGTATATGAGTTTGTAAGACTGTACCCATCTCCTCCAGTTCTGAAGTCATGGATTTGGAGCGCAGAGCTATAGCCGGAGGGGTCAGCCGCTTACTTTGCTGAGGAACTAAAGGTAAGGAGAGAGCGTTGTTAAATCAAATCAAAAACTGGCTGCAATGCCATTCATTCATACTCCCACAGACAAATCCACAGTAAAAACAGACCCTGACCTTTCTTCTTAGGCATTTCCTCCATCTCAGGATTTCGCGCAACCATGACGACCTTCACCATCAGACTGTTCCCACCCTGGCGAATCATGTTCACCACCTGCCTGTGACCCACCTTCACCACATTGATTCCATTCACCTATGAGAAAACAGCGATAATGGCTGTCACTGTGCTTCAATAGTAACTCAAGATATATTGTAAGATATACAACTGTTCAAAAGTTTGGGGTCAGTAAGTTGTTTTTTTAAAGAAATTAATACTTTTATTCGGCAAGGATGCTTTAAAATGATCAAAAAATACAGTAAAGACATTTATAATGTTTATGTTTATATTTATCAAAGAATCCTGTAAAAACGTGTCACGGTTTCCACAAAAATATAATACAGTAGCTATATTTTAATATATAATATATTAAAAAGCAAATTTCAATATTGATAATAATCAGAAATATGTATTGAGCAGCAAATCATCATATTAGAATGATTTCTGAAGGATCATGTGACACTGAAGACTGGAGTAATGATGCTGAAAATTCAGCTTTGATCACAGGAATAAATTATTATATTTTAAAATTGCGTTCTTTTAAATTGCAATAATTTTTTTAGAATATTTCTGTTTTGCTGAGTTTTTGATCAAATAAATGTAGCCTCATTGAGCATAAGAGATTTCTTTTAAAAAAAACATTAAACAAATCTTACCGACCCCAAACTTTCTACTTCATTATTCAGTTCAAGTGACTTTCAATGTGCATATAGTTTTACAAAGATTGTTTTTAAATAAAATTATATTTGACAATTATATAAGTAAGGAAATTTGATTTGCAGTTTAGAGAGAGAGAAACACAAGTGGGCGTCTTAAGCATTATCATCAGACTTGTTTCAAAATGATTCAACATGATTCACACTTCAAATTAACCAGCCGGGAACCGTGAGGTGAAGGTGTTTGCTAAGAGGCCGAAGCGTCTGGAGATGCATCAATAAATATATATCTTATACAGAGAACACAAGATGCATGTCACCTCCTCTTGCAGAATCAAATTTAAGTCAGTAACACAAGTATCACAGTGAGGCTTATCACCTCAGTGTAGGTGTTAAGATGTCTTCAGTGTAGGGTTTAACACCTCACAGACAGGAGACTATACAGCTAAACCAGTTTTGGCTTTGCGTTCAGCCTGGTTGCATCTAAGGACGCAACCTCTTTGCTAACCTCGATCAGGAAGTCGCCCATCCGCAGGCCGGACCGCCACGCGACGCCCCCCTCATCGACTGACTCGAGGTACTGCAGAGCAGGAAAGGCTGGAGTCGGGCTGAACTCCTCGACAGGAGTCTGGGCTAGAGATCATAGATCACAATCACAGATGAGATGCGTCCATGTCATGCTGTGCTCTGTTATCAAACCAGAAAAGAGCTCGCTGATGTCCATCACTCACCTTTGGCCCCTCTGAGCACAAAACCGAAGCCCTCATTGTCTTTTTTCTGCAGAAGTACAGTTTTCTCCTTTATGATGTAGTCACTGTCAGAGAGAAAAGACAGAGGTGTTTTGAAGCTCATATTAAAGACGTGCAGAAGCTCAATTTATCAAAATGATGGGTTGTTTCAACCCAAATTTGGACAAACCCAACCATCGGGTTAAATTTTAACCCGATGGTTGGTTTTGTCCATATTTGACCCAATTTTGGGTTGAAACAACCCAGCATTTTTTAGAGTGTATATTCAAAATTTGAGAATATCACTCAGAGTCTGGGTAACTAAAACTGAAACCAAAAGCATAAAAAAACAAGTGCTGCTAACGTTAATGTGCTAACGCGTTAAAGCATACGATTCATTTTCTTTTAATTTAATCGCATTATTGACTTAGTGTTCAGTCTTAAATGAATGAGAAATTAACGCGTCATGTGCAGCAGCGGCAGATCTTAAAGTGACAGCAGCCACTAATGTTGTGATGTTAATCAAAGAACAAAGGTAACAGAGAAAATTACTCACTGCTCTTGACTAAAGTACTAACTTTAATAAGGATTCATGTATATTTAATTTATAATTTATGCAGTGATAACTTTATTCAATTTCTGTAGTATATTTCCTACCTGTTAGACAGGGTTTATGTGAAGTTGTTATATTTTTAGAAGCCTAATAAATGTTCAAATTAATAGCTTTCAATTACATTTTAATGCTGAATGGCTATAGTTAATGTTTAAAATTGGAAAAAAAAAAAAAAATCTGTTACATTGAGACATCAGTATTATTAGTATCACTGATACTGGCCTTCATTCATAAAAATATGCCATTAAAAAAAAAGTATATAAATGTTGTTTCTACATTAATTTGGAGATTCACTGTGAAATGATTACATTATCAAATTAAAAACAAAAAAACATATATTAAATAATGTAATGTTTTTAATCGCAATTAATCGTGATTAAACAGAGAAAAAAAATGTGTGATCAATTGACAGCACTAAAAATCATTTGTTACTTGACATAAAAAAAATGTTAATGAAATAAAATGAAATTTAAAACATTTTAATTCAGCAACATTTTTGTTTTTGTACTGAAATAAAATTAATAAAAATTACTAACTTAATTTACTTAAATTACTAAAACTTTAAAAAAAAATGTAATTAATTTCAAAACAATGAAAATAGAATATATAACAATAAAAACAATAACAATGATAAAAAAAATCAAAATATTATTAATACAAACTACACTAGTATATTAATGATACAAAAAAACACTGTTTTGAATTCACAGGAAAATGTAGCTGTTTTGGAACATAATATCCAATTTTTTTAACTGTTTCAAGCATGTAGATCATCTTGGATCAGCAGCAAACGAGCTGCAGCATACAGCAGTGGTCAAGCTGTGGCTGGTAAACCAGTTAAAATCCAGCTTTCGTTAGCTATTGACCAGCTTGGACCGGTTAGAAACGAGCTACCATGTTCCAATACACAGCTACTAGCCTAAGCTCAAAAATAGAATTGACAAAGATTCTGAAATGTCATATATGTTGGATTTACAGTAGCAACGATAACGTTAGTAACTATGGTATTTTGGCGGACACTTTGGTTACCATGGTGAACGTATGGGGGTTTGTAGAAGTGTGCAGTTAGTTCAGAGCAAAGACAATGACAGATACAGACTAGCATTGTGTTTTGTCAGCTCAGCTCTATTATTTGGACATTGTATGTTCTGACTGCGATATCAATGCAAAATATCTTTGTTCCGATGCTTAAATGCAGCTAGCTGAATTAACACTACAAAGGCAGGCACGACATAAAGCCAGTAAAAGAATTAACACATGGATCAGCTGCAACAAATTTAGATTCTAAAAATGTTTCCTAAACATTCCATTTTGGATGTGAGAATGTTACAATGTACAGTTGCCTAATGCGAGTAGAATGTCATTTAAGGTCAGGATGTTAGACTAGGAACGTTTTCTCCTAACATTGTTAGAACATCAACTTCACATAATGCTATCCATGTGAAACATTCTTCATTATTAGCTTTACGTCAGCTTTTGTTGATTAAAATGGTTCTCAATTTACTAAATCAACAAAAAAGGACTTTATTGTGCCTGTGAGCTCTTTCCATTAGCTAAAACTGTAGTGATATTACAGTCTCCTTTATCTTCTTCCACAAGCATACAGATAAGAGCCCCATAATCCTGGAGATCCATTATGGATACAGCACAGTTTGTGTCAAATTTAGCAATTTAAAATCTGCATGCTTATCCCACCTTTGTTCAATCAAGGAGCATCACAACATGCAAACTAATTAATATGCAGATTATCAGTGTTGGAAAACTAAACGTTCAGTTTCTGTAACTGACTAAAATGACAATTTAACACCTTTAACTTGAACAGAACATTTTTTTTGTTACTGAAATAAGGATTTTTAATTACAAACTGCTCTCAAATCTTACAAGTCTACTCATTTTTTAGAAGTTGAAATTTTATTCCAACTCAACAGCAGCATTTTCCAACTGAATGGCATCATCCATCATGGATCCAGCACACGACCCACAGAACTGGTGAACACAAGGTTTAACACCATCTAACAACAAACATATCAGATGCACCTGAACAACAGCGATACGTTAACAAGAGTTTGGACAGAGCAACCATCCATTTAAATGCATGCATACGCATCACTATACTGTACTGAGGCAACACATGGTTACTAACAAATTACACACTTTAGACTTCTTATATATATTCTTATATAAAAATAATTATAAACACTTATGACGAACCCAAGCCAAAACCCTACTACAAACGGAAAACCGTACAATTTTAGATTTAAAAATCTGATTTTTCCAACCAACGACAATCCCAACATTTTAAAATCGCAAGATGCAAATGAAATAACATTCAGATTATCAGCATTGGAAAACTAAAATAAGTTCAGTTTCTGTAACTGAAGCATAACATCTTTAACTTAAACTGAACGTTTTTCATTTGATTTTCAAATACAAAATCCTCTCACGTGACAAGTTCACTCATATTCTAGAAGTTGATCCGTCTCGAATTTTAGCATCATTTTCCTACGTTAACACCGTTCTGAACAGCATCATCATCATCATCATCATATCGCATCTGTGTAGGAATGACAGCGGGAAAGATTGTGATGCATAGATGACGATACGCCAGCGAGACTCACACACATTTGATCAACCCCGAAGGGTCGCAACTTTCTATGATGCACACTTTCACACATACATACACCCATAGTGATTCATACCCTTTTCAGTGATTCAAAAACACACATACATGTCACATGAACTCATTTACAACACACAATGAAAGGCAGGAAAACGTTTTCTGATGTGTTCTTCCTCCATCGCATGTACAATGACAACCACGTTCACGACTCATAAGCACACGTATAAACACATACACACACCGAAAGAGGGATCTGATTACGATAAACGACCAGACACACACACACAGATGATATATACTGTATATGAAAACATTGATTCTGCTCAACAGTCTGTCTGCTACCTCTTCAGAGCATCCATCTGCCTCTCTCGCTTTCTCCTGCTCTACCTCTCTCTCCGCAGCGACAATAAAAGAATGGAGCAGCCGATACCTGTAAATGAACCAGACGCTGCGGTTCTGGGGACCGAGCGAGGGCCATGAGGATGAGAGGGAGAGAGGGAGAGACAGGTCTTTCTCTCCGTATCCCCCCATTGCCATGTCCCCCCCTCCTCTGAGTCCTCCTCCTCCTCTCCGGCCCCTCGTCTCTCAGTGCGCACACAGCCAGAGGAGAGAGAGAGAGAGAGAGAGAGAGAGAGAGAGAGAGACACCAAGCAACCTACATGCTTAAGAACGAAAGAGGAGGAGGGAGAGAAAGGGAGGGTTTAACAGAGCTCACATTCAGTCACTGCGACATTCAGAGAGAGACAGAACGAGGAGGGGTTGTGTGAAAAAAAGAGGAGGGAGAGAACGAAAGAAACCAGTGTGGGAGAGAAACATGCTTTAAAGGAATAGTTCTCTCAAAAACTAGAATCCTGCACTCCTTTCTAACCTGTTTGATTGTCTTTCTGCCATGGAACATGAAAGGAGATGTTTAGCTGAGCGTTCACGCTGCTCTTTTTCATATAATGAGAGCATATAGTGAGCCGGGGCTGAGATATCAAAGTATCTCGCATGACAAATACTGTGGCCTCCTGAAGTCATAAGACAACTTTGCATGAGAAACAGATGGAAATTTAAGGTTTACATTTATGCACTTAGCAGATGCTTTCACCCAAAGTGACTTACTTTGCATTCATGGTACAGAATTTTATACTGACTATATAAAATATAAAGTATATAATTTCATGGTGCATGGCAAAAACAGACCAAAAAACGTTAGAAAAGTAATGCAAATGCTGTTGAATGTTGTGCATTTTTTTTATTAGCTGCGTTATATGGACCATAATAATCTGATTGTAATCGGACTAGTAGCACAGTCTAGGGATGTCAATTTACAAAAATTCCCATGATTGATCGACGTTTAAATTAACGATCAATTAATCAATTAATTGTGAATCTAAAGGGTTAGTTCTCCCAAAAATGAAAATTCTGTCATTTATTACTCACCCTCATGCCGTTCCACACCCATAAGACCTTCGTTCATCTTCAGAACACAAATTAAGATATTTTTGATAAAATCCGATGGCTCAGTGAGGCCTGCATCGCCAGCAATAACACTCCCTTTTTCAATGCCCAGAAAGCTACATATTTAAAACAGTTCATGTGACTACAGTGGTTCAATCTTAATATTATAAAGCGACTAGAATACTTTTGGTGTGCCAAAAATGACAAAATAGCGACTTTATTCAACAATATCTAGTGATGGCCGATTTCAAAACACTGCTTGCTACTATTGATGTTTCGAAACACTTATGCCGTATGTTTACTGAAATCATGTGATTTCGGCGCTCTAAATCACTGATTCGAAACAAGGAGCAGGGGCTCCGGGAACACTGCTGAAGCCTTGGTTTGAGAACATAATGGCGAAAAGAAATGCCCCATTTCTAAATAATTCACAATGTTTTATTACAATATTGTTCGCTTTATGTTATGCAATATGACAGTCCCAGTCATAGTCATCATTAGTTGTGCATTGCTGTTTGAGCTGCATGGGGTGAAGATGATCATTGGCACGCTTTACCACAGCATTAATTCTTAACCACATGCATCCTATATGAGATAAATCAGATATAGATAGGCCTACACAAAATAAACACAATATTACAACTTACATTTGCACTAAACAAAAGGCTGCAAATGCACATGCAAACTTAAGCAGCAAGATGACAGCAGTTCATGTCCTCATCATCAACTAATTAGGACCCGAAATGTTTCTTGAACAGCAAATCATCATGTTAGAATGATTCTGAAGGATCATGTGACACTGAAGACTGGAGTAATGATGCTGAAAATTCAGCTTTGATCACAGAAATAAATTATATTTTACAATATTTTTAAAGAGAAAACAGTTATTTTAAATTATAATAATATTTCACATTATTACTGTTACTGTTTGATCAAATAAATGCAGCCTTGCTGAGCAAAAGAGACTTTTTTCAAAAACATTAAAAAAAAAACTTTTGGGTTTCTAAGGGCTGCATTAATATTCTTCACAAATTGTCCAGTTTGGGCAAATAAAAAATAACAGCGTACCAGTTTTGAACGACATGAGAGTGAGTAAATAATGACAGATTTTTCATTTTTGGGTGAGCTATTCCTTTCATACAGTACTGGAGATAAATTGTGGGATTTTGATGAGTGGGTGAGAGAGATGCGAGCGGATACTGGTATTCATCACACACTCGGCCTGCATGGCAACAGATGATCAAGACAGCTTATATGTGCACGGACACGCACACACACACACCCATGCATACATACACAATCAGTTGCATATAACAAACTATGCACACAATTTTACATATTCACTGGAAACCAGCCCTTTTCAGCTGATGCACCGAGAGAGAGAGAGAGAGACAGATCTGAGCAGAGAGACAGCAGCGGCTCACACCGCATGTGTTAATATTCCACATGAGAGCCACAGATCCAAACATTGTTGTGTAATTTTTTTAAAGTGGCTGTGACATTTGCATACCCGTCTAGTGGAGGCAGAGACTCGCTTTTTGCACCTGCCAGCAAACGTTTCAAACAGGAAGCAGCCGCTAATCTTTCTTATGGTGAATTCATTTGACAAAAACCCATCAACAGATTTTACTGGATCAACATCTACAGTTTAGTTTATACTTGTGCACACACACACACACACACACACACACACACACACACACACGTTTGATTCACTACAGTATATTAGTGAGGACATTGAAACCACATTAGGTTCAACATGATTTTAGTTCAGTTTTTAACTTGTATATTATATTAACAAGGATTGATCGCTGTACCTACAGTATTGGAAATTATGAAACATTAACTAATATAAGTTTGGGGTCAGTCATTTTTATTTTGAAAAAAAAAGAAATGAATAGTCTTATTCAGTGAGGAGGATGCATTAAATTGATCAAAAGCGTCAGAAAAAGTGGTTTACTATTATTGTAATATTAAGTGTAAATAATATTTAATTTAATATTTAATATATATATATTGTTTTATATATATATAATCAAAAAATTATATCTAGTGTTTGAATAACTTTTCGTTTGAGTGTGTGTGTGTGTGTGTGTGTGTGTGTGTGTGTGTGTATAATATATATCATTGTCATGATTTTTGATATATTTTTACTAGTGGGTGCAAGACACTATAGTTCATTTATGTAAATGAGGATAGCAAAATAAAGTAAACTGTGACATATTATACCCAAAAATTCTTCATACAGTGGACTACCAGTAAAATTGATAAAAATTTGGGACCAAAAATTATTCAGACTCTTTTATGTGACCATGTTTTGATTAAGTGTTATCTGACATAAATAAGATTAATTTTTTCTGACACAGTTTAACTCTGAGATCTTTTCATATTGTATTACCATTTTTTAAACTATAGTGAATAAACTGAATTAATGAATGAAATGTTCAAGGTGTCTGAATACATTTTGGTTTGACTGTATATATGTGTGTGTGTTTGTATATATATATATATATATATATATATATATATATATATATAAAAAAAATTAATTTAATATATATATATATATATATATATATATATATATATATATATATATTAAATATAATATTATTAAATATTATTTACATTTAATATTACAATAATAGTAAACCAGATAAATGTCTATTTAATTCAAACAGAAAAATTCATATTCAATTGCTTTTAACATTGGAACAAGTGAATTCAGATTTTGTTCTGTTCCCACCTGGGCACTTCGAGGCCATCGTACGTTCCTACTGTGTAATGACGAAACAGTTTCCTCTTCGCCTTCTCACTGCGGCTCTCTGAAACACACACACACACACACACACACTCCGACTGTTAGCACATGTAGGCGTGCATATCTCTGTGAGTGGAAGTGTGATGTATTCAAATTGATGTGATTTTGCATATTTGCGTGCTGTGCGCATGAAGATTATGTGAGTAGGCAAATCACCACAGGGAAAAGCTCTTGGGGACATCCTCAAAAAAAGAGTGTTTTAGGATTGCGGTTACAAAGTCACTCCAGCGGGAGTTACTCTCTATATCAGTGTCAGTGTTTCTGAACTCCCTGAAACGCCTCCACTGTAGTCTTGAGTTTTCTTCCGGGTACGAACACGTCACAATATTCCTCATTTAAATCATTCATATGCAAAATAAAGGGGAGGGGCTGGTTGAGTTAGTAGTGTGCGGTTATGGTAAAGGGTTTGACACGCTCAAAGCCAATCACAACACACTGGTCCAGTCGACCAATCAGAGCACATTGTGCTTTTCAGAAGGAGGGGCTTCATAGAGACAGGAACTAAAGAGAGTGTTACTGACAGACTGGGAAGAGAGGAGCTGCAACAATGGAGAATATGAGGAAAATAATCAACATTCAAGCATGAAAACTTGTTCTAGTAGAGCCCAAACACAAAATCAAGATGTTGTAAAAGGACATAATATGGCCTGTATACTTTAAGTACAACAGAAGTCAAAATTTAGATTTAGAAGAATATTATTGCTCAGATGTTTATTTTTCATAGGAAAGAAGAACTAGCGTTCACAGTTTTGCTTCAACTTTGTCTCAGATGTTTCTCCTACTCCTTCTACTGTTTATCTTGAGAGAATTTGATGAGAAACTTTTGAGTTCATATTGAGATCTCTGACTTTTCATTCTAGACCAGTGGTTCCCAAACTGGGGTACCCGAACAAAATGCTGAGTAGTTAATTTAATTCTACATTAAAATAAAATTAAAATAGAGCATGTATTTCTAACTGCCAAAATGTCATAAATCCAGTACATTTAATCAAATTACCTCATCATTTGCAGTCAAAAATGACTCTATCCACACAAGCAGCATGCATATGATAGATTGCGTGCCGAATGCCTTAAATCACACTAAATTACTGTCGTTCTCGACAGTGCACCTTTGTAAAAGTGGGGATTTAGCACTTACTCGCATGAAGAACAAATATAGACACAGATAATTAATTAATTTCGATTTAAAACTCAAACTTTCTGCGATACAAAAACATACCTTGTGTGAGTTCTTGTATTTAATGATGATAACGAGCAAGAATGCAATTGTTCCCAAATATCCACATGACTGCAAACGTGACATTATTATACAACAGGTCAAAAAACAAAACGTACATTTTAAACACAGTACTGTCAGTATTTAGTCTATTTTGCAATGAAATAATAACGAAAACCACAGCAGAACTACAACACACATCTGTGTTTTGCGAACAATTCTGCGGCTTTGAACGAATCGAGAGAGTCAGAGATTCAATGATTCATTCACAGCCACTTGCTTTGTTACTGAATGAATGACTCAATGACTCACTCATAAAAACAGTGACTTGCTGCCACCTACTGGTGGTTTTAGTTTAATATTTAAAAGTTTTACTTAGTTTTACCACCATTGCATATTTCTCTATTTAAAATATTATTTATTTTATAAAGTTACTCATAAAGGTAAAAAAAATGCACTGGAAAATCAATTTAGGGGCAAATATTGTCACTTAATGGTAAAGGTGTGACTGCAGTCGAAGTGGAAGAGAGAGGGTACGCAGAAGGATGGTAATGCCTTCAGGGGGTACTCCACGCTAAAAAGTTTGGGAAACACTGGTCTAGACTATGTCACCTCTATAAACCTGTGCAATGTTTGAGACCCTGTTGAGACTCCAAATAATAGTCTCATTTATTTCCACTTTATGTCTTTGTTGTCTAGACACAATTGAGATATTAAAGAGAGCTCAGGTGTGTGTTTGTATACACTACCTGTGTGCTGCTCCTGGTTTTGGGGCAGCACCTCTTCTACACATTCAGATGGAAACCAGCCTGTGCGGCCCTTCACTGTTCCTTCCCAGAATCCTCCTTCACCAACACTCAACACTGAGCGTGAGAAGAGTTCAACATCACTTTAGTAGACTTAAATATTCAAAGTTAACATTAATTGGCATTCGCAACTTGCAGTTGAGTGAAACTGAATATTCAACAAGTAGAAAATAAGACTGGAATTGATTTTATCATGCATTTTTTATTTTATATTGACTTGAAGAGAATGACATAATGAGAAAGATCATCTGACCTTTGACCTTGTCTCCTTTGCTGAAGCTGATCTCACGCTCACCGTGAGCAGAGTGAGAACGTGTCGCCACAAACACGCGGCCTGGAACGGCGCTGTAGAGCCTTTTCCTCTGACCTCCGCCCCCTCTACAAAAACACACAGACAGATAACAACTCTGATAATGTTACCTAAACTAAAACTATTAACTTCTTAACCGTCATCTCCCTTTTTGAGCACAGATCTGATCTTAAATGGCTGTAGTTCATGAATGCTTTGGAATACAGACCAAAGGTCGGTCTCTTTTTAAAAAAGAAACTTAGCAGATTATTGCAGAAGTGAAAGCAGTTTCAAAAAATGAAAGTGTATGTTATTGAAATTTAATTTCTCTGTAAAACAAATAACTAAAACATTGCTAGAAAGTCAAAGCCGTAGAGGTTGATATGACAAAAATTGAGGCCACTAAAAGGTTTTGATGTAATGCAATGTCCAATTTTAAAAGTTTTCACAGGATGAATTTTGAGTGTTTAGGCTTTTAAATCATACCTAATTTATGATGATTACTAAAATATGTGATAAAATATAAAAAGCATGGCAACACTAACAGTTAACAGGCTAAAAATGTTTTTTAGTAATTGAAATAAAGCTGAAATTAACTTAGCTGAAATAAATAAGTTTAAGTAGTAAAAATACTAAAACTGAAATAAATATAAATTACAGCTACTGTATATAGAAAAATAAAAAAAGAATAATAAAAATGACAAAAATACAAACTTAAACTTAAAAACTTAACCGTCATCTCCCTTTTTGAGCACAGATCTGATCTTAAATGGCTGTAGTTCATGAATGCTTTGGAATACAGACCAAAGCTCGGTCTCTTTTTAAAAAAGAAACTTAGCAGATTATTGCAGAAGTGAAAGCAGTTTCAAAAAATGAAAGTGTATGTTATTGAAATTTAATTTCTCTGTAAAACAAATAACTAAAACATTGCTAGAAAGTCAAAGCCATATGTCTTACCCAGTTGTGTTACAAATTAGAGGTTGATATGACGAAAATTGAGGCCACTAAAAGGTTTTGATGTAACGCAATGTCCAATTTTAAAAGTTTTCACAGGATGAATTTTGAGTGTTTAGGCTTTTAAATCATACCTAATTTATGATGATTACTAAAATATGTGATAAAATATAAAAAGCATGACAACACTAACAGTTAACAGGCTAAAAATGTTTTTTAGTAATTGAAATAAAGCTGAAATTAACTTAACTGAAATAAATAAGTTTAAGTAGTAAAAATACTAAAACTGAAATAAATATAAATTACAGCTACTGTATATAGAAATATAAAAAATTAATAAAAATGACAAAAATACAAACTTGAAATTAAAAACTTAAACGCAAATTAAAAATATCGCCTTGGCAACACAGTTGAAAGAATTAAAATGACTAAAACTGAAATAAAATTAGTGTGATATAATTGATAATATATAATTAATAATTAATTAATCTGATAAAATCGACAAAAACATAAAACTTTACAAAAAGGTTCATTAGTTAACCTCATTAGTTAACATGAACTGCATGTATACAGCATTAATTAATCTTTGTTAATTTCAACATTTACTAATAAATTCTTAAAATCTCGTTAACATTAGTTAATGCACTAACATGAACAAACAATGAACAACTGCGTTTTCATCAACTAACATTAACGAAGATTAGTAAATACAGTAACAAATGTATTACTCATGGTTAGTTCATGTTAGTTAATACATTAACTAATGTTAAACTAATTAACCTCATTGTAAAATGTTACCGAAAACTACTAAAACTAAAGTTAAAATGAGACCGGAAATATAAAAATAAAAGTTAACAATACAATAGTAAACAATACTAAAGTAACACTGGACAGACAGAGGAGTACAGAACACAATAATGTGAACACGCAGGCATGAAGTTGTATCCTATCCAAAGTAATACAAATTGTTGTAGGCGGGTGACTTTGTGCATTAAAGCCAATGAATAATGTTGGCTTGGCTTTATTTTATAGGGTAAGTTTCCAAGGATTTGGTGCAGGAATGTGATTGTAAGAACTCCTTAATATTTGGATCTCATCCATTATTGAACACCATGGGACCAAACCCCCATTCAAAATGATTATTTCTAGGATGGAACCAAATATTCAAGACTGCTTGGACCAAATGTAAAAGTATCCTAGTCTAGTCTGAATATATTCTAGGTGTACTACTGTACAGACTCCATAGCCTGATGATTGATTCTTTTACACAGTAGATAGTGTTTGCTTCTAACCCACTGAGTAAGAATTAACTCAGTATGGCAGCGGAGCTTTGGCCAGAAGCCTAACAGTGCAAAATAGTGAGTCAGAGCTTCTGTAATGGTACCAACAGAAATCAATGCTGACAGTTAACATGTAAAAAAAAAAAAAAACACACACACACAATGATAGAGTTAAGGGTTTAAACACGTATTAACACTTGAAATGTGATGTTTATGCACTACTGAACAGCAAATGTTGAGTGAAATGCTATAAACTACACTCTTAATCTATGGGCGAATATAAACGGACAGGTCACATTTCAGCCCAAAAGCAAAAGAAAGAAATAAGAAATGACATTTTGCTTAAAATATCATGGAAAAAAATGAAAATGAAGCTATTTTTAGGGCCATTAAAAATGTTCATAACAATTAAGCCCATTTTCCCTTCTCATTACTGTAATGCATCCAGACGTTTTACTTTTTCATTATTATAATTATTATTATTATTATTATTATTATTATTTCTCTGTAATTTGTTTAAAAAGTAAACATAAATCAGCATAAATTAAAGGCAATTAAGGTTGATTAAAAGCTAATAATTATGCAAATATGTTGTTAAATTATTTAATTTATTAAATTATTTAAATATTAAATTAAAATCCATACATTACAGTTAGAAAACTTGGAGCAAAAATGTGCTCATGAAAATAATGTTGCGATGTAAAACAAATCTTAAAACTGGACTTGATTTGCTTAAAGTAAAATATATATTTTTTGATTTTGGTTTGAAATATGACCCCGGAAGAGATTGTTTAGTCACCAAAGGGACGTTTACCAGCATGGAAATCAAACGACGGGGTAAATTGAAAGAAAACAAATGTAATTACAACCTAGAGGCATCCTGGGAAATTCATTTATTAATTTATGATGCCCTAAGGTGATTCTCATTTCCATCGGTTTGAACTTTGCTTAAAAAACAGCTCATCCTAGCAGGAGTCGCTCTTGTTCTGTGTGCTTCAGGCCTGCTGAGAGGCTGATGATTGATTTTGCGGCACAGGCTGAAGCGGAAATGTTCTTCCCAGACAGAAAGATTTGAGCTGTTTGTCATGATTTGCAGTGTGCTTTACACAGCGTTGGTAAGTAACTAACTAGCGGTGCTACTAGTGTTTATATTTTTACTGTAGCTTTTACAGGAATGAGCAACTATAATCACTTCACTAAAAAGTTTCTCTCTCATGTCAAGCATTACAAAATCTGATTAACTGAAAAGAAGCTGAATAAAATTGAAAAAAAAAAAAAAAATATATATATATATATATATATATATATATATATATATTAGATGAAAAACTTAAACTAAATAAAAAAAAAAAAACTGAAATACATTTAAGCTGAAGCACTAAAATTACTAACTGTAAATAAAAACTAAAACTGAACTGAACTGAACTAAAAAAAAGAAAAAATAAACCTAAATAGTAGTATTTTTATTTAAAAAAAACTAATAAAATGAAAAAAGCACATAATAAAATTACAAAAAAAAATTTTTAAATGAAAATGAAAAGAGAAAATATAACTAAAGCTAATTCAAAATATTATTAAAAACAATAATAGAGAAATATTACTTGGAAAATATTTTGTTTCTGCATTACATTATTATTATTTTTCTACTCACTAGTCACCGTAGTACTGCACTGTTAGTAGTATTATTTATTTAAATCTCATTTACAATTTTTTTGTCATTTGTATTTATTTATTTTAAATATTATTTTAAGTTTAACTTAAAAATTTTATTAAATTCATTATAATCTATTTTTATATATGTTTTATTTTAAATATATTTATTTTAGTCTATTTATTTATTATGTGGTTCATGTAAATGAAAACTGTAAAAAAAAAAACACTGATCAGTTTCAATTATTTATTAAGACTCAATTCAGACACCTTGAACATTTCATTCATTAATTCAGTTTATTCACTATAGTTTAAAAAAATGGTAATAAAATATGAGAGATCTCAGAGTTAAACTGTGTCAGAAAAAATTAATCTTAATTATGTCAGATAACACTTAAGCAAAACATGGTCAGGTCAAATTTGGTTTCAAATTTTTGTACATTTTACTGGTAGTCCACTGAATGAAGAATTTTTGGGTATAATATGTCACAGTTTACTTTATTTTGCTATCCTCACTTACATAAATGAACTATAGTGTCCTGCACCCACTAGTAAAAATATATCAAAAATGTCTGAATAATTTTTGGTTTGACTCTATATATATACTATATATATACTGTATATTTAGTGTACTTTTATTTAGTGTTGTTGAATGAATATGATGCATCAACAAACCCAGTGAACCTGCCAAATCTGGCAAAAAAAAAACTCTTCACAGGAATTTTACAGGATCTGCTTTTGAAAATCACTGCTGCAGTGGCCAAAAACAACCACCATAGACATTTTTTATGTACCTACAGTATACTCACCCCTGCCTCCCTCGCTGTTTTTGCTGCTTTTCCTCTTTCTCTCCTCCCTCTCTCCCACGAGACGGGGAACGGGTTCGGGCTCCGCGGGGACTGCTGGAGCTCCTCAAAGCGAAAGAGGCCCGGCGTTGAGTCTGATTGAAACGAGAGAAAACGAATGATTTAGCGACTGATGTCTCTGCTCGTGAGTTCCCTTGATGGCCAGCAGGAGGTTAAGGGCTACCTGAGCAGGTGGCATGCTGGCAGCAGCGGTGGGCATCACTACGGGATCCATGAGCGTCGTCACTGTGTTCTCGCTCTTGGCGCGGAGCAGCGGGTGAGGATGCTGAAGGCCAGCCGAGATGGGTTGATTCAACATACCGTCCATAAAGTGAGGAACATATTTGGGAGTTTCCAAAAACGGAACTGATGGGAAAGAATAAAAGATTAAAGAAGAAGAGATTACATAGAGATGGGCTCTGTTCCAAAACTTAGTGAGCTTCCTTGATGTCTACTGTCTACATAGGCAGCTGCCTTCTAAGGAACTTCAAAAGCAAGCAATTTGGAAAGAGTACATAGACAGAAACTCAAATAAAGTGCATGCAAAACAACTCATAATTCATTTAAACAGAGCTTGACTTTTCCTAACAGTGTTATTTTAGTTTTTTATTATATACTATTATAGTATATTTTAGTATTATTAATATTTATTTAGTTTATATTTAACAATTAAAAAGGTTAATGATAACAGTGGTTCCTAAACTAATGATGCAATACTCTAAGAATAAAAAATAAATAAAAAACACACAACAAGCAAATATTAAGTAAAATAGTCTATTGATATTAGATTAAACTGCTGTTCATCAGTACTTAATTTTTTTTTTTACACTGAGCTTGTCACAATGCATTATGGTTTTTTTCTTCTCAGTAAAAGACACATGATATGAATTTGGCCAAAACAAGGTACCTTTGTAGAAAACAAAATCACACCAATGAGAGAGCTATGGCATACTTATCGTTTCTTTCTTTTCATAAAGATGCAAACTCACCAACATCTGCGTCATTGTGATTTTTGATGATTTCTCCAAGTTCAAAATGGCCCGACATCACAGCAACCTGTGAAAACAGCATTGCAATGTACTTTGCATCAATGCAATCTCGGATAAAAAAAAGGATATGAGAACAGCCTTTGCCACCTACATTCTAAGAAACGTGCACTTGCTATGTTGATTATTTATCTGTGCACTTAATGTGAATGTCTTTATGTTTTGCTAGACTTTAATGTTTAGTACAGGGGTGGAAACATCCCACATGCATTCATAATAAGTAATGTGATAAGAACTGATAACACACAGTTACCTGGAAGGGGGTTTGACCGTGTTTGTTCTTTATCTCCTTATTGGCTCCTCGGTAAAGAAGGACCCGAACGCAACTCTCCTGAATGGACAGAGGAGTATTGTTCATTGAAATAAAGCAGAAATAAAATAAAATAAATTTTGGACAAAAAAACTTGAGAAGAAATTATAAATATTGCATTGGTAACTAACTGAAATAAGTTTAACTTGAGCTAAATCTGAAATAAAAAATAAATTAAACCTAAATTGTAAACTTAAAAAAAAAAAAAAATGACATAAGCACCTAACAAAATTAGCAAAAATTAAACTAAAATTAAAATAAACTGAAAATATAAAAATTGAAGCAAATTTTTACATTTTACATTTTCTAATGAAACATTTTGTTAATTGAAATAAAATAATACAAAAATAAAATAAAATAAATTAAATTAAAAATAAAAATAGACAAAAAAACTTTAGAAATCAGAAATGTTGCACTGGCAACTAACTGAAATAAGTTTAACTTGAACTAAAACTAAAATAAAAATAAATTAAACCTACATTGTAATCTTAAAAAATAAAAGAATTCATAAAAAGCACCTATCAAAATTGCTAAAAATTAAACGAATTAAAAAAATTCATTTGAAATGATTAAAAATAAATATATAAATTATAATAGTAGACAAATAATACTCCAATAACACTAAACTAAACCATGATAAATAAGATGAAACCATCAGTGTCACGTCTGCATTGGTGGGTTACTGGCAGATTGTTGATTACCTTGTTATAAAGGGCACATATGTGGAGGGCAGTGTTTCCTGATGCATTCTGGGAAGTGGTGTCTGCACCATAGAACAGAAGGTGCTCTAAGTGTTGGGCAAATCCATGCTGGCACGCCTACAGTTGAGTGAACAAAACACAGAGGTTAAAGAAATAAGAGGACATCCGACCTATAATTGGGAAAAAGTCCAAAGAACAAGGTAAAGCTAGAGGAACAACCTAAAGAGGGCAGTAAAGACAGCATAGTATTACAGTCATTGCTAGATTAGAGGGTTGGACGTCTTCCTTTTGTGGAGTTTATTATTGAAAGTAATATTGCATCTTCTTGTTGAACCTGAAATATATATTATTATACTCTTTGTCAAATGAACAGCTTAAAAATTCAACATTTTGATATGATTACATAATTAGGTTAATGTGATGCATCCTGTATAATTTAAAAGACGATATCTGGCATTTAAATGGTTAAAACTACTATCATCATAATGTGCATGCAACACACAAAACAACTTCTTTCAGCCAATGCAAGTGCTTTGGGGTCTAAGTGAAGGTCCGACTGAATCTTGCACGACACTGTAAATGTTAGAGCAAGTGACAAATCTTGGCCAGTTAACAGACGTGGCAGTTCCTCCTTGAGCATAATTTGTAAAAAAAAAAAATCTAAATATCTGAATAAAGTGTACCACACACATCCTGAAAAGAAGCCAAAGCATTGCCCTCTCCATGTAATCAACTAAAAAAATCCAATTTCACTTCAGATCATTTTTTTCCAAAGATGGTTTCTGTCATTTTAGGTAGTTTTCGTCAAGCAGATGTATCTAGTTTGGTTTTAGTTAGTTATCTGATGCTATAAAAAAAAGGCGTGTAACATCATGATTGACCGCTGTGCTTGCGAATGTGGGTCGGGACTTTGATACCGCAGCTCCACCTCAGGATCACTACTGCGCAGACACGGGCGTCATCGGGAACGACCGTTTCTGGAATATTTTGGCTTCATTTTTCTACAGTGGAAGGAAGTGGAGACGCATCGTCCATCTTTTTTTAAAGTCTATGATATTAATTATATAAACCGCTATGCCTTAATGTTATTCTAGTATCATCAAGTTACTATTATAGTTTGTATTACTATTTTGAATTAGCCTTTAAATTTGATATTTTCCATTATCATTACAATCATTTAAATATTTGTTTAAATGCATCTATTTTGTTTTTATTCATTTTTATTTCAGTTATAGTTTTTTAGTATAATCAAGTTAAACTAAATGAAAATGAGAAATGTTGCAACTAGCTGAAATACAATTTAAAAAATATATATATTTTTTTATATTTATATGTATTTATTATATATATATATAATTATTTATTATTAATATATATATATAAATATATATATATATATTTATATTCAATATTTATTTTATTTCAAGTAATTTTTTTTTAATGGTTTTAGCCTTTAGTTTGCTTCAATAACCCTGCTCTGCTCTCTAGATATTCAGTACTGGACATTAAAAAGCCCATGTTGTGTGTTTGAACTTCATTAAATTTCTCCTAAATCCTAAAAAAGTTCTTCTTATGTGCCAGAAGCTCAGAATTAAATCTCTGCCTTAATTCAAGAGATATATATATATATATAATCACTGGGCTCTCAGGGTGTTGTGGGAGTCGTATCATGGTGTGTGTGGGTAATGGCAGGTAGGTGGTTGTGAATTGGGGAAAAGAAACCGTATTCATATATTTGTGCACAAAGAGGTTCAGAAAAGAGAGGAGAGAATTAACAAGAGAACCTTTTGTTTAATATCAAGCAAGGACAGACATTAGAAGATGATGAATGAAATGAGAGATGAGAGATGGGTACCTGTGAACTTCAACCTCTCCAAACGTCTCTTCATGTCTGATCTATGGAGAGAGACACAGAGAGAGAGACAGGGGAAGACTATGGACAGCGTCTGAAAGCTGATTCAAAAGCACCTAGACGTTGTTCTCCATTTGTTGAAGGCTTTCATGTGCTTAACCGTGATTGGGTGGTGGGGATTCATGTAGTTTCAGGTGCACATCTGTGAGTCTCATAACACCGGTGGTGTAGTGGTTATATCTCAGGGTTGATGTGCTGGAAGGTTGTTAGCAGTAAACTATCACTGTTGTGCCTTGAAGCAAAGCACTTAACTCCAGGTTGCTCCAGGGGGACATGAACTGTACTGTAGTAAGTACTGGAAGATGCTTCGGTTAAAAACATCTGCTAAATCAGAGGATTTCACATTAGACCGTATGTACAACCTGACACAACAATCTTGAATTTTGATACTTTCAGCAGCAGTGTTGTTTTACTATTATTTCTATACTATTATAGATGTTTTGAATTAGCCCTTATTTTTATATTTTCAGTTTTAGTTTTAATTTAAGTGTGTCATTTCTCTTAGTTTTGTTAGTTTACATGGATTTTGTTTGTTTGTTTGTTTTGCACACGTGTTTTGAAAATATTATCCATATAAAACCATCATTTACAGACCAGTATGGACAACATCAGTGATTATAATGGCTTCTATTTGCTTTTGACGCGACGCTCACATCCGGTGTAGGCAAATGTCAGCCATTGAGCAACTGAATGCCAGTGGGCGGGGAATATGGTGTGATGATGCATAACTATTCGTCGATGTCTTGCTCTGGAGGCGTGCATACAGATCCCACAATATCAAAACAAGCCATTTTGGGAGCTTGAGAACATAAATGCTTTGTTAATAATGAGGAGGACGTTTGACGCTATTAAACTTGCAGGATGTTTTAATGGTACAAAGATCTCTTATGTGACAAAAGATCAAAGCAAATTTGATCTCTCGAGTCATAGCACCTTTAATATATTTGATTAACTTTATTTTAATTGGCTAGGTGCTTCAGTTTTTTTTTTGCACTTCATCTTAGTTAGCGGCCAAAGCAACACTTCAATTAACAAAAATTATTTTTAATAGTTTAACTCTTCTTGGCAGCTAATAATTCACTAGTACTTACTGTGCTCAGTGCTGCGTTAAGCCTTCGCGGGGCCCTGGGCTAACGATCGCAAAGGCCCCCCTCCCCCTTGACATCCATAATCGCGCGTCTTATGCGAATGAGTCCGAAGATTTTAATATGAATAAGATATTATCAATTTAAAACATGCAGACAAAAATGGTAAAAACTTTTCTATGATTGACAACAACTGTAGTCTACTACAGTAGGCTCATGTGCACTCCTCCATCATTATGACTTTGCATTGCTGATCTAAAAATGTAAAAAATAAAATTAAAATTAAAAAAGGCTTTTTAACAAGTCCAAGTTTAAATTCGACCGATTCGACTCTGGCTTTGGAATTTCAGAATGGTCATATCATCATTTCAGATGCGATGTGTCTGAAGATTATTCTAGTTGATTAATTATTGTCACAGACTTTTTTTAATGCACGTTTTATACCTAATAAATGTACTGTTAGTTTCTTCTCTAAATATGTTTCCATCACATTTTATGTGCATTTTATTTCGTTGAATAAAACGTATCCACCCCAACGAGTGTACAAGTTACATTTATTCACATCTTGTGCAGTATCTTAAAATGTGCAGATGTAGCGTTTTTTCTTTTCTTTTTCTTTTTCTTTTTCTTTTTATGAAAACCAATATGACTCATTTAAAATTCTGTACTACTTACATTACTGCATGCATAAGTTTCAGAAACCCACTTTAAAAATGACGGTCATGCAATAGATCATCGTTAAGACATTGTATGGACCCTTTCTTTGTCAATTTATTCAGCTTCTTAATGATTTTAGTAGTAACATTTAACATAGATAGGCTTTAGCAAGTTATTGACAACATTTTTTATATTATGCTTCATTTTTATGAACATGCACACGGCTTCTGTGTCGCGCACATATGAGCGTGCGAGCCTTTAAAAGTATGTGGCTGCGGAAAGATGCGTTCGGCGTGTACTCTGCGCACTATCTAGTGGACTTTTGTTTTCAATCACTCAATTAACTCTCGCATGGGCTGTTGTAGTGTACACACACGGTCCGTGCCATCACGAAAATTGGGCTGCACGCGGACGGGGAGTTCGGACGACCACAAACTCTCCTGATGACGAAAATTACGCGATGCGAACGCCCGAAATATACCTTGGTGTTAAGCCTGTAATAGCGGGGCACCAATCCACCCAGGCCCATATGCACGTGCATACCCAGACGCCACGACACTGTCCTGGTTGTATTCCTGCGTGCGTGTCCGCTGCGCCCGTGACTCTTGATTCAGGTGTGTGACGACGATTCGTTTTAAAACGCAAAAGAGGATTGTCTCGGGGCCCCCCCAGCGTTCGGGGCCCTGGGCTGCAGCCCATGTTGCCCATTAGGATAACGCGGCCCTGACTGTGCTGTATTAAGTTTATTCAGTGAATACTGTAGATTTTGATCAGGTGCATGTCCACAACAAACGATAGGAAAGAAGCATTTCTCGTTTATTTAGCATTGTTTTGATCATTTTTAATTTTCTATCCATTACATTTTTCATTTTGACATTTTGTCTGTGTATAATACAGTGCCCTGTGTATAATAAGGTTAAAGGACAAAGGTTGAGGAATCCCACCATCTGACACCTGATGAGTGAGGAAAAACATCTTCAACAGAGGACAAACAGAGTCTAGCTGCTTACGAATACAGACACTCAGTGATGACCAGGATGAAACACACAAGTATGTGCAGGTGTTTAGAATCACAAGGGCAAAGAGCATGAGAAACTGATGGGAAAATGTCGTTATTAAAGCACTATTTGAATTTTTAAAAATTCAAACATTTAAAAATTCCACATTTGAATGCTTAAGGCTACGATTTCTATAGTCATCTAATGTTGCAAAACATTTTTCTATTATAGATTTTAATGTGTGCAATAGGACCACAGTTTGGCCTTAGAAAGAGAAATGTAGGGATGTTGACTGATTTAAAGTGGAAATTGAGCAGCCACATAGAGAAATGAAAAGAGAACCAAAAAAAAAGAGAGAATGATATGTGAATATAAACAAAAATCCACTGAAACGGACACATGCATGCACACAAAGAATCCATAATCTCACATATTCATTATTCCCTTGTGTTTAAGACTGTAAACTAGTGACGCACACCTGGTGTGACTCGTCCCAGCCGTTCTCATCTCTGACTCCAAGTCGTGCTCCATAGTACAGCAGAGTTTCACAACAGGACGTGTCGCCCCCTGTCAGCACCGAGTGGTACAGCGGCGTCAGACCACAGCGGTCTCGATAGTCCGGAGAAGCACCCAAAGACAGCAGAGCCTGAAAGATGGGATGGAAATGAAGAGTTATGCACATTAAGATTTACAAAAAAACCCATTACAGATGGACAAATCAATATTTTGCATTTGTCACCATAAATTTCTTCTGCAAATGAAAGGTTATGGAGATAAAAACAAAGTATTTAGCTGGTCATGATCATGATCATGAATTTTTAGGTGTAAAACTTATTTTAAAGCACCCCTGTTATGCGTTTTCAGATATTACATTTCATGTAATGTGAAATATATCCGTTTATGGTCTGCAAAGTTTCAAAGATCAAAGATAAATGGAGTTATTGAAAGAAGCGATTCTGAACTGACTGAAACGAGTCGTCAGTCATTCCAGTTTCACTTCCTGCTCGAACCTACGTAGGTTTGTGACAAAACTGCATAATGCCAGCCTATGGTCTTCATTGGCTGCCCATGAACAACGTCTACTTTGCCCCGCCCTCAAACACTGTAGCTGTAGCTTAGAAGAGTTTGCTTTGTGTTGTTGACATGTTGAGAAGACGCTGTTTTCTGCGCAGTGAAAGAAAATCCACTGGATGAGGACTCGCGCTGGAATTGATACGGTAAAACCGACGGCACTGTAACTGTTTGTATCACTGTGTATCAAGTGCTGAAGAAGATTTGAAGCTGAAATTCAGTTATGGTAATAGTGTTTGGTTTCCGAAACACGCTGTAAGCGGCCGACCAATCACAACAGACTGGGCCATCTGACAAATCAGAGCAGAGCAGACTCTAGGAAAGGAGGGGTTTAGAGACGGAATCCTTGATCAAACCGATTTAGACATTGTGGCAAAAAAAAAAAAAAAATATTATGATAAAATTAAAGTGTTTTTTTTGTTCTTGGATGCATGTAAACCTATTGTAGGAGACTCCAAAACAACATTAGGAACTTTAAAATAGCATAACAGGGGCATTTTAAGAGAGAAAAAACTACTTAAAATGTTTAAATGCATTTTGTTCAATGAACTGCATGTGTTTGTACCATCAGTGCGGATTGGTTGTGCGCTCTGACTGCTTTGTGGAGGGGCGTGAGTCCATCTCTGGATCTGAAATCCACATGAGCGCCGTTCAGCACCAGGACACGAATCCCTTCCACGCTCAGACTCCCCTGAACCGCCAGAGTCAGAGGCGTCTCTGAGAGACAGATGAAAACATTACACAGCAACAGAAGAACAGCTTTACTTAAGAATAACAGGCGGCATACTAAATGGCAAAAATAAAAGGATTGTCTCGGTTAGAAGTGACCAATGAGCTGCAGCCTTACTGTGACGTCATACTGCCTGTGAGCGAGATACTGAACTCTTGCTTATTCTAAGCATCAGTGAAATTAGTGCGCTGGACATCACATCAAATAAAAAGCATCCGTTCAATGAAAAAGCATGACAGATGATGAAAATAGACTCAGAGGAGCATAATGAGCGTTGAGTTTAAGGTCAATGAAATGAGACGATTCTGACACAATGACGCTCACCAGAACTGAAAATGTCAAAGCTTTAAACATTCTCCATCTACATCTACTACATCATATATGCAATCTAGATCAAAACCACATTGACTGTCCAAATAAAATGATTGCACTTTTTTTTCTCATTTGAAATTTCATACTCAGGAGTTTATATAATTAAAGCACTACAAAAAAATCTCTTTTCTGCAAGCTGCATTTAAGGGTTTGTTTTGGCATATTTTCAAAATTACCATTTGGAGACTCCCAAAGGATTCATGACCCTTCACATAGTTTAAGTTGTCCGTGTGTCTCACCTCCGCTCTCAGTGTCGTGGTAGTTCGGATCCAGTCCTTTATCCAGAGCTTTACTCAATTTCTCCACAGCTCCACCGTGAACATAATCCAGGAACTTCTTCAGATTGGCCTGCAGAGGGAGACACACACAGACATTTCATCTCCTTCCTTTAGTGTGTTCATCCACAACACATCCGTCTCTACTGGATATTTCATTTTTGCTGGCAGTTCCTATAATTATACAAGATGTGTTTTTGGTGGATATTAATATTTTTGTCCAGTATTTACCTTGGTGTGCAGCTTCGCTAGTTGTTTCTCATCCAAGTTTGTCTGTTTGTAGACCCGTGTCTTATATCTGAACTGTGGGTTAAAGAAACAAGGAAGAGAGGGAGGAATAGAGGGAAACTGGTTAAAGCTTGCTCAGTTCACAAGTTCTGAGAAACAAGAACTAAACTGTGCAAATCTGAAACTGTAATAAAAATGACCACATTGAAATATTGAATCATTTTCTCTAGATGTGAATTTTTCATAAATGTGAAAAAAGTGTTTTACCTTAATGTGTTTTTTTTATATCCGTTAAACTTTAATGTATAAAATGCAGTTTCTGACAAACAAACAAAAGTTTGATAGTTTAGTCCATTTTTTATACTGTAACTATTTTAATATTTAAATTGTGCTGAAATGCCATTACAAAAACTGTAATATAGTTTAAACACAAGTAATTATCTTTTTTATCATTTCATAATTTTTCATTAAGGTATTCAGTAACACTTTACAATAAGTTCACGGTAGTTAATTTAATGAATGCATTAACTAATATAAACTATAAGTGTGCAATACATTATTTATTAATCTTAATAACATTAATTAAAATACAATTATTCATTGATGGTTTGTGTTAGCTCAACTCCATGAAATAACATTAACATATGTACAACTTTTGAATTGTAATAATTTATTAGTAAATGTTGAAATTAACATACTTTTGAAGTATTGTTAGGTTTATGTTAACAGCAGGTTTCTCTTGTGACAACTTGCCCCTATAGGCTCAACATGAGTTAAATGACCTGTACCATTTTTTCCAGGCCATTAACGATTGAAATGTTCCAGCTTTTTTTGCAGCCAAGATTTAAGGTATGTCTGTGCAGAAGGTTATGAGATTCAGGGGCATTCTGGGTGATGTTGTCTAGTGTTTGTGAGCCTGTGATCTAATATTCGCTACAGCACCTCTAGGTAGGGCACTCCCTTCTCCAGGGACTGGGAAAACTCTCTAAGCAAGCGCTCCTCCTCCAGGAACTTGGCATCTCGTCCGTCTCCAGCTGGCTGGAAGAGGCCGTAATTGTAAACGTCCCACAACGACTCGCTGAGAGAACAAATAATCTGCTGCTTCGCACTCCAAACGCTTGAGTCGGGATCAAACCGCAAACACTTCTACAGACGGCGAGAGAGAAAACAGGTTTGAGAGAGAGTGAAGAACAACAGATTGAACTGGATTTAAGGTTCAAAACAACTTCAGATTTATTGACGGCATCTGTGACGTGCTGTCATTCACCACAGACCTTCATTTCGACAAAAGTCATGTTCACAGTAAATTGCACTTACAATGGATGTCTATGGGAAAGGCATTCTGGAGGGTTTACAGGCAAAGTGTGCAACCTGAAGGACAAGCTGCAATAATTTTCTGTGGTGCACAACAACATGTCAAAGATTAAACATTTTGTACTGACACCTGTTGAAAATGAATTTAAAATGACACAAAAGAGCTTCTGTTTTGTTTGCATTTGAACAATCATTTTTACAAGCCCTTTCAAAAGCTTTAAAACTAACATCTGACATACTGCAAACAATAAACCATCCTGCATATTAAAATCCAACAGCAAAACTTCATAACCGTGAAGAGTGAGTGTTAGCATGCTGCTTCATCTGGGGACTGTTAATGTGCCGCGATTGAGAATGTTAAGTGAGCTGCTAATTGAGTCAGGAGTTTAGATGAGTTTAGATGAGAGTGATTTTGACATTAAATCAGGTCAGAACTCCCACACAAATCATGAGAGGAAGCTCAAGCTCAGTGTGTGTGTTTATTTAAAATTTCCCCAGAATAGCTTCATACACACTAATATACAAATGCACTAAATATTCTTTCACTAAGGATTCCCATGTTGCCCCTTTTTCTCCACCTGAATTAACTTATTTTTTAATTTTCTCTTAATGTCTCAATCTCTCCCACGATAGCCTTGGGAGACACAATAGATCCAGAGTATATTAAAGTGTGTGTGTTTCTTTGAAGCTTTCAGAAACTCATTATGAACATTTACTGTTATTCAGTTTGTGTGTGTGTGTGTTTATGACTGACATGTGAACATCAGACGTTAATTTAGCAAAGGAGACAGCAACATTTCATAAATATTAATACTGAGATATTTGAATTTTGATTACAGACTTTAGTGTCTTAGCAAATCTGAGACATTATTTCTGAAACTCTAGAGGAGACACGTGAGATTACTGGAGTATTTTTCTCTTGAGAATCATCTGAGAAGCAGGAGAATTCAGAAGAAGTCTTCATTTGCACTCCATTAATATCTCAGTGCTGTCAAGGAAAATTACAGACTGACCAATATTGCATTTTCAACAAACAGCTCAAATGCCAAATTATTTTAAGTGCCCAATTACCAATATGCAGAATCAATTTTAAATTGTCTATTTATTTTACATAATTAAAACTTAGATTAATTAAAATAATAATTTAAAACATTACAACTATAAAAATAAATTATTAATTTAATAATAACACATATTTATAAGAATAATAACCTTAATAATAACAAAAACAACAAAAAATCTACAATACAGCTATAAAAATATATTAATAATAAATATGTATAATAATAAAAACTGATGACAATAATAACTAAAATTCATAAATCATATATCACTATACAAATAAAATATTAGCATTATTAATAATAGAATTTTATATTGCATTTTTATAATAATAATAATAATAATACATATTTATAAGAATAATAATCTTAATAACAAAAACAACAAAAAATCTACATTACAGCTATAAAAATAAAACATTAATTATGAATATGTATATTAACCATAATAATAATAATAATAATAATAATAATCATCATAACTAAAAAAATCATATACAACTATAAAAATAAAATATTATTATTATCATTATTATTAATAATAGAATTTTATATTATATTTTTATAATAATAATACATATAAGACTAACAATCTTAATAATAATAAAAATGACAAAAACTACATTACAGCTATAAAAAATAAAATATGAATTATGAATAAGTATAATAACCATAAAAATAATAATGCTAATGAAAATAATAACTAAACAAACATATACAACTATAAAAATAAAATATTATCATCATTATTAAATTTAAAAAATAAATTAGATTTAAATTAATACTAAATTAGAATTTTACATTATATTTATATTATATATATATATATACTAGTAGTTCCATAATTCCAGAAGTGAAATAAAAATGTGTAAATGTATAAGTGTGTGCGTGTCTGGGTGTGTGTGTGTGTGGGTGTGGGTGTGTGGGTGTGTATGCCCATTTATTACCATTGTCATCACCATTACCACCACTCACCCACCATCACTATTCTTGCATTAGTTAAGTTTTTTTTTTTTTTTTTGTCCGATGTAATGATTACCATTGTCACACCACTCTCAATGAATCAATTAATTTCAGATAGTGATATAATATAATATAATATAATATAATATAATATAATATAATATAATATAATATAATATAATATAATATAATATAATTAGAACTCTCCCCCCCGCATCTTTTCGGTACCTATGTTCTTTTTTTTTTCTTTTTTTTTTGTATGAATATATATAAACAATTATATTATAATTTATATTATTTTATGATAGAATTTTAAATTATTTTATTTTACTTTATTTGACAACAATAACTAAAAAAACAAATAAAAAGAAAATAATTGTGAATATTTATATTTATATACAGCTATAAAATAAAATATTAATTATAAATAACATTATGAATAATAATAAGTCATATTTGCATTATTATTATTATTATTATTATTGGTAGACATGAATCAAAATTGAATAAGTCGAAAAGTAGTCAAAATGATCATCAGCCACTCTAGTAGAGTTTGTGAGTATGTCTGAATATGTGTGAACAGAAACGCACAGACCGTTTGCTTGATATCAGGTATGCCGATGCGGAAGACGATCACAGCGAGGTGCGAGTCTTCTACAGGTGTGACCGTGGTCATGCTCCGCTCCATCATGCGCCGCCGGGCCTGCTGATTGGTCAAGACCGGGTGATACTGCGGCTGATTGGTTGTCTGATGATAAAGCGTCGGCTGACTGGGCAAATGCGGGATTCCTCTTTGGCCCGCATTGCCAGCCCTCGGTTGTCTCTCCCCTCTCTGCCATCCAATCACAACGGCTGCCGGTTTGGATCCATCCGCCTTGCGTCCACCACGGTTCTGATGTTCCTTGTCTCCCATATCGATCATCCCATTTTGTTTCGCTCTCTTCAATCTCTCCTCCTCGTCCTCCTCGTCCTCGCCCTCTTTGTCCTCGGCGCTGCCAAAAAAACGCTTGGTGTTTCCTAGCATCCTTTGCAGCACCGTGTCAGCAAGAAGTGTTGATGCTATGCTGTTGGTTCATGGTGCTTATCAGCGTCCACATTAATGTTAGACAGACTGAAGAGGAAAAAAATAATCATTAGAGGGGTGATGCATTTCATCTTTTGATGTTAAAATAAATTCCAGGTTAATATACAGTCAATATAAAGCCACACCTAGAAACTAGGATATCTTTTAGACCAGTAATAAACCACCTAGAACACCTTGGCAACACCTTAGTTAATGTGTAGCAAACAACACTGATGTATAGCCTGCAAATCTATAATAAATATCAGTATGTTTAAATAAAAAAGCTTTGGAACCTTTTATTTAATAAAGATCTGCAAGCTAATACAGTCTGTGGAAATTTTTCCACATCTTATTTCTAAAAATAACTAACTCCAGCTCTATCTCCAGGGCTAACAGACCGGATTCAATTTGCAGAAGACTGAAAGTTGATTTTGGGTTAAATTACAGTATGATTTAGTTGTTCTCTGTGAATCTCTATGTGCTGGTGGCATCCATGTGCATCTCCGAGATGATGTTATTGCTCTTAGTTTGTTACTGTTACTCTTCACCACCCATTTGTGTGCCTGAAAAGATAATCAATATAAAATAGTTGCATAACTCCTTTGTGCTACTGGAATAATTGTGGTTCTCTTGTGAAAGAAGATAAATAAATAGTTAGAAAGTTGCGACACTCAAAGTTCAATGCAAAGGGAGATATTTTCTTTTACAGAAATCTCTGTTTAAGAACTACAACAAACGGATGGTAGGGACTACAACGAGCTTCTTCCAGGGTTATTGACATCACAAACCCTAAAATTTACATAAACCCCGCCCCCGAGAACACACAACAAAGGGGGCGGGGCCATGTTGGGCTGCTTTAGAGAAGAGGAAGAGTTGTTGTAGTAGAGTGTTGTTACCATGCCGTCATTTTACGCCGGACTGCTTCACAAACAAGGGTCAATTCAACACAAAAGATGAACATGACGGCACATGCTAGTGGATGAGCTGAATCAACTCCACAGCAACTACATAAATTTATCCACTAACCGTTCAGAAACGTCTAAAAGTTGTAACTTCTTCCTGAGTCTCTCCATCAGTGTCGACTCCGGTTTGAACAATGTAAGGCTGAACACTGTTACTGACAATCCTCATTTTGGCTGCGTGAGATTCTCCAGCTTTGTTGTTGGTGAGCTGTTAAAGCTCCGCCCTCTTCTGGAAAGGGGGCCGGGAGCAGCAGCTCATTTGCATTTAAAGGGACACACACAAAAACGACGTGTTTTTGCTCACACCCAAATAGAGACAAATTTAACAAGCTATAATAAATTATCTGTGGGGGATTTTGAGCTGAAACTTCACAGACACATTCTGGAGACACCAGAGACTTATATTACATCTTGTGAAAAGGGGCACTATAGGTCCTCTTTAAAGCAAAGCTTTGAGTGGGACCTACATTATAATTATATAAAATAGGTTAATTCCTGTTACCCAATAATATTTGATCAGTAATGAAAAACAGTCCTAGATACATCAGTGAAATAAAGATTAAATTATTCAATTTAATCAGCTTTTATTATTATCCAATCTCATGGCCATTGTAAAATCTTGTATGTGTTATATGGTCTGTCATGCATATTAACTTTTACCCACAAACACTTTATTTTATCTTAAATTTAAATTCAAACACAGCAATAGTAAACTACTGGACATTCAAGAAAATTATGATTCGGTTAAACTTGTTTTTCTTTACCGAGCATGTGCTGAATAAGTGTCATCAGTGATGGAAGGCATTTATAAAATGTGCTATACAAATCTATTGACTTGACTTACAGATTACATTGGTTGCATTGAGCATGTGATTGAGGTCGTTGTCCTGAAGTTGTGAAGCATCAACCCGCAGCATTTCTGCTGATTATACTGTTGTTCAATTGCATGCAAGAGGGAAACTGACTCACTGAATTTATTTATATCAGCATTCAGTCAGCATGATTTATCTCCGCTTTATTTTACACACTTAAAGAACATAACTGCACAGACACAAGACATCTGCACCTCTCCTCAACGCCTGTCATCTGTACAGTAAATACTGTAAATGGAAACTGACGTCAGTGACGTTCACATTAAGAAACTGTCCTGTAAACCTCCAGAGATCTCCGTCACCTCATTACTGACGGCTCGTGGTGACTGATTCACCTGTTCGCAGCTTTAGATGGTTATTTACCTTAAATATCACAACCTGTTTGTGGTTCATCAAGAGCACATTCCCCCACTGTAAATACTGCAGTAACTCCCATTATTATAGGAATACTATACTAATCTCTATGTGCAATGAGCATTTTACCAATGCTTTAATTATAACTGTATTTGGGTTTTTAATAATCTGGTTTTGGATTTTAGACTGTTTGATGAATCTATAATATTTTATTGATTGTTTCTGCTATGAAAATCTATCTCTGCATTCAAAGATGATAAACACACCACATGCTTCATTCTTTGAAAATGCATGAGTTTTCAGTTCCCTAATGATAAAGTAAAAGAGTGATTTATCTGAAATAGATTAACACAATAATAGACTGGTTTGAAATGGAACCGTAAATTATGCCTTGGCAGTTTCTATGAATGGTTATACAAAAAAAAAAACCCACAAAATAAGCAATACTCTGAATATCTTTCAAAAATTTAACCTAGTAACATTTGGCAAATCCAGTGATAATTCATCCTCAAAAGCACCCACTGAATCAACCCAGTAACTTGTAAACACAACTTTGTTTCTGATGGGAAAAAAAGTCCAATCAGATTGATCAAGAAAGTTTACCTCCCATATTTTATATGCAATATACATCAGACAGTCAGCAAGAGATTGCGGCGACTGACATTGAGTCTAATATCTGTTTAAAACAGGCTGTTAGGAAACCTGACTGGTTACACGAGTGCCAATTCAAGGGTGAATCAGGCCAATGAGACACAGATGGTCTCGTTCACAAACCATCCAAATCAATTGCTCATTCCATTTATAAAAATACAGTGATGTCAAAATCAAGTTTCTAATACAGGCTTCCATTGGGGAGGGAGGGAGGGATATACAGTCAAACCAAAATTTATTCAGACACCTTGAACATTTTATTCATTAATTCAGTTTATTCAATATAGTTGAAATATGACAAGATCTCAAGTTAAACTGTGTCAGAAAAAAATAATCTTACTTTTACTGGTAGTCCACTGAATGAAGAATGTTTGGGTATAATATGTCACAGTTTACTTTATTTTGCTATCCTCACTTACATAAATGAACTATAGTGTCCTGCACCCACTAGTAAAAATATATCAAAAATATAAAAAATGTCTGAATAATTTTTGGTTTGACTGTATTTTAAATATATAAGTCATTAAATTTCAGTAATTCCACATGTATATATGGAATTACTGGAAAAAAAAATGTTATTTACACAATTTAAATATACTGAAATATTAAAAAGGAAGACTGCAAGAGCTTAAGAAAATACTAACAATGTTTAAAAAAAATCTAGAAATTATGGAAGCTAGTTGCTGTCTCTCATTGTAAGTTTAAAAGTTGTAGTTGTGCGAAAATAAATGATAAGAAATAAAACCGAGTTAAAAAAATGATTGTGACTATTTATCACAACTGCATTTTTATAGCACACAATGTGGCTCTTATTTTAAAAATTTATAGAGGTTTCGAAAGAAAAAATATTGACTAAAAGAAGCTAAAAATATTAAAAGATATTTGTCAAATCACAAAAACTATGACTAAACAAAATGAACACTACTGCAGCATCCAAAACACAACATGCTGGTCTTTTCATTAGAGTTTGCCTTTAATGCAAGTATAAATCCAGCCGTGCTCTGTTGTATTGGACTATTTTGCACTTGTATGAAGTTTGTTGAAAATCCTCCAACCATTAGCATGTAAAGGCTCGTTCACACCAAGAACAATAACCATAACCATAACTATATTAGCATCCACACCAACAAACAATAATGCACTGTTTATTCTAAGCACACGATGCAGTTTGTCATCTTTCGCTTTAAATGCTTGATCAGATTCTGGTTGTTTTTATCGTTCATCAGCTGGAAAAAAAAGTTCTGAAAGTGATTCCAACGATATACAGTAGTTCCTCTGCGCCATTATCGCTATAGTTGTGGCGTGGCTTTCTTTTACATTTAGAACGATTTTTAGAACTATATTTATCTATGCATGAATCCCCGCATATTAACCGGCTAATAAAACAGGACCAATGAGAATGCAGTTAAGTGTTTCTCCCTCGCATGATTAGCTCTCAGCTGTATAATTGGCAGTTGACTGGGGCAGGTGGGGAAAAATAGAGCACTGGCCTCATTTCATTCTCTAGAGACAATTCAGAGAGAGTAACGCAGGCGCCACACAGAAACCAGCAGCCCAAGGACAAAGCGGGAAGAGCGGTGATACGAGACCAGGTCATGAAAACAGCAAAGAGACTGCAGAAACCAGTCTGTCAGGACACCGGACACAAGACAAGGGCTGTGAAATAATACTATACCACCATGAAACCAATGCAATTTAGTTAGTAGTCCCAAAAAAAACAGTATTGTGTCACATAAATAACAAAATGCAGCACCTACAAGGCTTTTCCTACTCACACTTAACGCATTTGTCCAAGCGTCCATTCAGCTCGCTCAGTTTTTGCAAGAAGAAACCCTTTTACACACACCTCCTATCGTATTGTACTTCATTCTCTCACATACACAGCGCACCACCCCCTCCTATGTAGGACAGGGTGAATATAGATATATTTCCAGTGAATTGGTCCCCAGAAACTTTAATTGGAGAACTGCCATGGAACAGACTGTCCCACTTTTATAACCCGTTAAAAAGAAGTGGAGCAACCAGGTCCGGCATTGGTCTCTTCCTTTCGCTCACGCTCTTTGTGTCTCTCACCAGCCATCGCTCCTTTAGAAAAGAATGACGGCGCAGATAACGGACAATTAAACCATGTGTTGCTGTTTTTTTCTGCACTCTTTCCCTGGAGCTCAGAGTGAGATTGAGCCATTGAGAAAAGCACAAAACCACTTTCTGTTTCTATAATGAACCTGCTAGTGTTCATGGTGCAATGATGTTTTAAACCCCAGAGATCATGAATGAGTGAAATGAGTGACATCTGTACACTTGTTTGCAGGTGATAGAAGTGTTACGTGGGAGGCCTGAAGATCATAAAGAGATTTATTATGAATAACAGTCAATTGCAATGCATTCAAATGCAGGCAACAACCTAATAATATACACTTCCAATCAAAAGTTTGAAAGAAGTCTCTTCTGCTCACCAAGGCTGCATTTATTTAATCTACAGTAAAAACAGTAATATTGTAAAATGTTATTTCAATTTAAAATAACTGTTTTCTGTTTAAATATGTTAAAATGTAATATATTCCTGTGATCAAAGCTGAATTTTCAGCATCATTACTCCAATCAGTGTCACATGATCCTTCAGAAATCATTCTAATATGATGATTTGCAGCTCAAGAAACATTTATGATTATTATCAATGTTGAAAACAGTTCGCAATTAATCGTATCTAACATAAAATTTATATTTATATATATATATATATATATATATATATATATATATATATATATATATATATATTTAAGTAGTTTGCATATATGTATATATAGTAGATTGCATATATATATATATATATATATATATATATATATATATATATATATATACATAAACTTTTGTGTTAGATACGATTAATTGCGATTAATCGATTTTACAGCACTTTTTTACTGTCACTTTTGATTAATTTAATGAATCCTTGCTGAATAAAAGTATTATTTCTTAAAAAAAAAATTAAAAATCTTACTAACCCCAAACTTTTGACCAGTAGTGTATATACTATATTGTAATTTACATAATAAAGAAAGACCTTAGAGGTAAACAGATCTATTTAAACTAGGAGTTTATATTTCCACTTATTCCATTTTTATTTAAATGCACACATTTAATCATAATTCTGAAGACTTATTAAAAGTTAAAGCAAACCTCCATCTATTCAAAAAAAGCCAAACATTCTTAATAAACCAAGTCACATCCAGGAACAGCCCTTTACTGAGCATGTGACATGCAGAATCGTTATCAACCATCATCTTACATCAATTCAGTGTCAAATATCTCCTGCTGCTATTACGAAAGTCAGACTTTAAATTTGTCAAAACAATCCAGATGCGAGGACGCATATCAGAATAATACAGGCGCACGTTACAGTATTTATCAACATGAAAAGAAAGGCACCAGAGAGACCAGTGTTGCTAAAATTAACACATCATGTTGTCCTACAAAAACCACACTAGCACATGTGAAGCAGATAGATCTCCTGCAGTGAACAAAGTGAATGAAATATGCTAAAATAGTGGAGATTCAAAAATGCACAACTTCCTTGAATACTAATGCACAACCTACATGCTCAACTGTATGTAAGAGGATAATCATGAAGAGGGTTTTCCAAGTTAAAGGCCACTTTTGACCCTGGCTTATGATTCAGAGCTAGTTAGCCCTGCTTTTCTTGTGCTAAAGATAAAGAGTATTCAAGCAACATACAGCCAAACATAAATCATTAATGCTTACTGGATCATTGCTTATGATGTAAAATATTTATGCACTGTTTAGTTTCAGCATCATAAAACAGTTAAAAATAATGTTTAATACTCCAGCATGCATTTTCTCCTGTTTGTTGTGATAACTAGAGTGGATTTACATGCCAAAATGTATACAAACATTTACGATTTGATTTAAAACTACTATAACATGCTTGTCATATACTTAAAGCTGCTGTCCGTAACAATATCAATTTTTTACCAAAGCAAGTATATAACCAGCCAGTGTTCAAAACTATCTCCTTACCTTAGCCTGATTCACAACGGTAAGCTTGTAATAATTGTTTTTAATCTGAATGGTACTGGTGGGTTTTTGAGGGAAATTCGTGCAGCCATTCGTCATAAAGAAGGAGTCCCAGCTAGTAGGCTATATCACATGTGAGGTGGCATCTTTTCTCACAGCAGCTGGAATAATTAAACTTATTTTGATGGTGGATTGTATGGTATGACAAATTAACATTAGATTAGACTGTACAGAAATTGAAATCTACAGGTAACGCTAATACACACTAAATACACGTAGTCACACAATGCAGATGTTAACTGACAATTTGAAAACAAAGTATAACAATAATAATAATTTGCAGAGTTTGATGTGATATGAGCTATAAGCAATCATTATATTTAATCACCATTGGTAGCACAATTTATTGTCATGCTTTTTTTCCCTTAGTTGGTCAGAACAAAGGTGGCAGATTTGTTACTTACTTGTTCAGATGACATTTTCCGGTGAAAATTCTTATATTGGTCAAACTTCCAAGACTATAATCTGTGATTCCGAAGTACAGTATCCACACCGGTGAGGTGACTGACAGCAAACATTAGATTCATCCGCGCCGAGGAGCGATGCACAACCCTCGATGCACAATAATTCTGCAAATGCAGGTTTCAAACAGAGATGGCGACAAAGAGGCAAAACTTACGGACTGCAGCTTTAATGGTTTGATCAATAATCCTAAATAAGCAAGAAATATTAGTAATAATAATAATAATAATATTAAATCAGGGTTTATGAAACTACAGTGTAAAATCTCAAAACTGGCAATTAACTATTAACCCAGATTATTAAATGAACAGTGTGAAACTGGTAGAAAATAACCCAGGGTGATGTTAACACAGGAAATCACGTGTGAACAGCCCAAATAACAAGCAAAAGCTTTATGGAAGGAACCAAACGAGGAGGAAACCCACAGCCGTGACCTCCTTCAACAACATCCTGGAGGTCAGCGCTCTAGAAGAGAGGAGGAGTGCGAGAGAAAACTGGGACGAGGAGAGACAGAACGCGAACGATGCTGAGATCGAGCTCAGGGCATGAGAATGAGTGTAAGTGCTGGAGAAAAAACACCAAACCAAGAAAACTCCACTAAAACACAACAATCAGTCCATCCACACCTCACAAACGTCACACACTGACGATGCTGCTCTCATACAGAAAGCACAACAAATCCCTGCTACTATGGTCCAGAATATCAAAAAGATGAAGAGAAACTAAATACAATGAACAAACGAAATATCGAACGAACAAACAATAGATAGGGAGAACGAATGATAGATAAACAGAAAAAAGGAACAATAAGTAGAACAAACGATAGATAGAATGAATGAACAAATGACTGAACAAATGAAAGAACAAACAAAAAAGAACAATAAAACAAACAAATGAACGAACAAACAAACGATAGATAGAATGAATTAACAAATGAAAGAACGAACAAAAAAGAACAATAAAACAAACGAATGAACGAACAAACAAACGATAGATAGAATGAATGAACAAATGAAAGAACGAACAAAAAAGAACAATAAAACAAGCGAATGAACGAACAAACAAAGGATAGATAGAATGAATGAACAAATGAAAGAACGAACAAAAAAAGAACAATAAAACAAACGAATGAACGAACAAACAAAGGATAGATCGAATGAATGAACAAATGAAAGAACGAACAAAAAAAGAACAATAAAACAAACGAATGAACGAACAAACAAAGGATAGATAGAATGAATGAACAAATGAAAGAACGAACAAAAAAGAACAATAAAACAAACGAGTGAACGAACAAACAAACGATAGATAGAATGAATGAACAAATGAAAGAACGAACAAAAAAAGAACAATAAAACAAACGAATGAACGAACAAACAAAGGATAGATAGAATGAATGAACAAATGAAAGAACGAACAAAAAAGAACAATAAAACAAACGAATGAACGAACAAACAAACGATAGATAGAATGAATGAACAAATGAAAGAACGAACAAAAAAGAACAATAAAACAAACGAGTGAACGAACAAACAAACGATAGATAGAATGAATGAACAAATGAAAGAACGAACAAAAAAAGAACAATAAAACAAACGAATGAACGAACAAACAAAGGATAGATAGAATGAATGAACAAATGACTGAACAAATGAAAGAACAAACAAAAAAGAACAATAAAACAAACGAATGAACGAACAAACAAACGATAGATAGAATGAATGAACAAATGAAAGAACGAACAAAAAAGAACAATAAAACAAACGAATGAACGAACAAAGGATAGATAGAATGAATGAACAAATGACTGAACAAATGAAAGAACGAACAAAAAAACAATAAAACAAACAAATGAACGAACAAACAATCAATCTATAGAATGAACAAACAATAGATAGGTAGAACAAACGAATGACAGATAGAACGAAAAACGATAAGTAGATGCACAAATGAGATAGAATGAATGAACAAACGACTGAATAAACGAAAGAATTAAATGATAAAATGAACAAACAAATGAACGTACAAACAAACTATAGAACGAACAAATGACAGATTGGTAGAACAAATGTTAAGTAGAACAAACAAATAATAGACAGAACAAATGAACAAATGACTGAACAAATGAAAGAATGAGCAAACGATAGATAGAATGAACAAAAAACGACAGAACGAACGACAGAATGAACAAACTATAGAATGAACAAACGAACAACAGATAGAACGAACAAACGAAAAGTAGAACAAACAAACGATAGATAGAACGAATGAACAAACAATTGAACAAACGAAAAAACAAACAATAGAACGAACAAACAAACTATAGAACGAACAAATGATAGAAACATAGAAGGAACGATAGATAGAACGAACAAACGACAGAATGGTAGAATGAACGATAAGTAGAACAAACGATAGAATGAACAAATGAAAGAAAGAACAAACAAATGGTAGGTAGAATGAGCAAACAAACGAACGACAGAACGAATGAAAGAACAAACAAATGGTAGGTAGAATGAACAAAGGAACGACAGAACAAATGAACAAACAAACAAACGACAGAACGAATGAAAGAACGAACAAACGAACTATAGAACAAACAAAAGATAGATAGATAGATAGATAGATAGATAGATAGATAGATAGATAGATCAAACAACAGAATGGTAGAATGAACGATAAGTAGAACAAACGATAGATAGAATGAATGAACAAATGAAAGAAAGAACAAACAAATGGTAGGTAGAATGAACAAACAAACGAACGACAGAACGAATGAAAGAACAAACAAACGGTAGGTAGAATGAACAAACAAACGAATGACAGAACAAGTGAACAAACAAACAACAGAATGAATGAAAGAATGAACAAACAAACTATAGAACAAACAAATGATAGATAGACAGATAGATAGATAGATAGATAGATAGATAGATAGATAGATAGATAGATAGATAGATAGATAGATAGATAGATAGATAGATAGATCAAACAACAGAATGGTAGAACGAACGATAAGTAGAACAAACGATAGATAGAATGAATGAACAAATGAAAGAAAACAAACAAACGGTAGGTAGAATGAACAAACAAACGAACGACAGAACAAGTGAAAGAACAAACAAATGTTAGGTGGAATGAACAAACGAACGACAGAACGAATGAAAGAACAAACAAACAAACTATAGAACAAACAAATGATAGATAGACAGATAGATAGATAGATAGATAGATCAAACAACAGAATGGTAGAACGAACGATAAGTAGAACAAACGATAGATAGAATGAATGAACAAATGAAAGAAAACAAACAAACGGTAGGTAGAATGAACAAACAAACGAACGACAGAACAAATGAACAAACAAACAAACAAACAACAGAACGAATGAAAGAACAAACAAACGAACTATAGAACAAACAAATGATAGATAGATAGATAGATAGATAGATCAAACAACAGAATGGTAGAACGAACGATAAGTAGAACAAACGATAGATAGAATGAATGAACAAATGAAAGAAAGAACAAACAAACGGTAGGTAGAATGAACAAACAAACGAACGACAGAACGAATGAACAAACAAACAAACGACAGAACGAGTGAAAGAACGAACAAACGAACTATAGAACAAACAAATGATAGATAAAATGAATGCACAACTTCCACTTGACTTCTGAAGTCCTGATGCCTTGTGAGAGAACCAGAAAGCTCTGAAAACTCGTTAAAATTTCTGCATCGCGTTTCAGCTTTGCATTTGGTTACAAAAAAGTTCCATTAACATAAACCTGGCACAACTATGAGCATATGTCTGAATATTTACATCTCGCCAGTCCCTGCTTTTTTAAAAACTAAACCATAAACATAATTCACAGCAAGAATGCATGTCATACACAGCTTAAGATCACAATGCACAGTGTGCTCATACAAAACATAGTTTGGGTGCAATTAGCCGTTCGATTTAACTGTTTAAACACACACAGATGAAGAGTTCACATTTCTCTCTCGCTATATAGATTTCCTACATAAGTGTTTGAGTGCATAATTATGCTCTCTGCGTGCAATGACCTACCTTTGGTCTCAGCAGGCCTCTCACACCAGGAAAACAGCACACACACACATACATACTCACCCACTCACTATCAGCACAATTTAGAGCAAAACACACACTGAAGTCAAAAGCGCTGCATATGCAACTACTGCAGTTCAGTTTTGCTAAAGCACACCAGCACAAAGTACGCAAAGCAACACTTTCTCAAAAGTCGTCTATCAAGCATCTCGGGAGTCACATCCATGCAATAGTTTTTCTTGCGAGCGCTAATATATCTGCTCCATCTAAGCATCATAACGGATGCACTATCCAAGTGGGAATTCATACCTGAAGGTCCAGCCTGAGCTTCCTCATTCCAGCACAGAAGACGTGGTCAGAACAGGGTCCAAAGAGAAACAAACAGTCACTGAAACGCCAATAAACGTGCACATCCAGGCGTTGCGTCCACGCAGGATCACCTCCAGCACTGAAACAATCTCTCTTCTGAGATCTCTCTCATCCCGCTGTCATGCACTCAAACACTCCTCCCTCCAGCCTCGCTCTCCACACACATACACACACACGGCCTCTCGGATGCTAGATCAAACTGGCTCGCATCTGAGGCTTGGGTTTCATCCGGATCTTCTGTGGCTTTGTGGGAAGAAGTCATCTGTTACGCTTGGAAACCACTGAAACCACGAGGGAAAACATACAGTTTCACATGTATAATGCAAGACATGCATGCATGCATATGTGTGAGCATGTGCATATGTCTTTATTCTGAGCTAATAACATACTGTGACACTCACACACACTCTTGAACACAAGTGGGTCATGGACGGAAAAATGAAAGGAGAAATTAGCCTGACTGCGAGTGTTCATGCGGCGAATTAGAGAGCGGCTGCAGAAATCATCACCTGTCCTCATCACGCTGAGATCAATCACGTCTCTCACCCACAAGGTTTGTACGAGGACGCTCAAGAATAACCTAGACACAAAGCAGTTGGACAGAATGACTGGCCTTCATCAGATAAAGACAGAATAATACATTCCCTGCTTCATAAGAGCCTGTCTGCACTTTCTCCACTTTTAAATCAGGCCTGTTTGACAATTCTTTCTTATTAGTGGCTTTTACTAAGCTAAGCATCACTAGTACTAGTGCTCAAAGTGATGTGACGAAACCTCTTCCACTATGATAGTGCTCCTATTACTATTTTAATATTATTTCTATACTATAATAGTATTTATTAATATTTTGAATAAGCTTTTGTTTTTATATTTTCTGTTTCATTTTAATTTTAGTAATTTTATGTGCTTTTGTCTTATTTCTATACAGCTTTTATTCATTTTTTAGTTTTAGTAACTGTAGTAGTGCTTCAATTTAAACATTTCAGTTAGTCGGCAAGGAACGTTTTTTAAGCTTAAAGGGTTAGTTAGTTCAACCAAAAATGAAAATTCTGTCATTAGTTACCCTTTAAGAATCTTTAATTTCTAATCAGTGGTTCGGAGCGTGTATCAAACTACCAAAGTCACGTGATTTCAGTAAACGAGGCTTCGTTACGTCATAAGTGTTTCAAAATTTCAATGTTCACCACTGGGGGGCGTGACTTTCGCAGTTTGAGTCGCGCTCCGAACCACTGATTCGAAAAAAAAAAAAGATTTGTAAAGCTTCGAAGTTTCATGAAGCAGTGTTTTGAAAGCGTCCATCACTAGATATTGTTGAATAAAGTCGTTATTTTGTTTTTTTGGTGCACAAAAAGTATTCTCGTCGCTTCATAACATTAAAGTCCGCGTGAACCGGAAGTTGCAAACGACTTTTCTCCAGTGTTGTGACGTATTTCCAAGTGAAATGGAATATTGAATAGAGGGTAGAGTTTTACTTCAGCGCTCCTCCTCTCCATCTCTCACTCATAGCAGACTAATGGTTGGAGGGGAGTGGTTTAAGCGATTTCAGCCCAAGCCGTCAAACTGACGTCATTAGAGAAGGGGCACCGTTGCAGAGGGGAGGAGCATTGTCAGATTTTGATTAAATATTACGAAGCCAAACAATTTTTTTGTGTGGATTGACTTGCACGGATGAATTGTTCACCACAAAACTAGCAATTTGAGCTAACAAAATAAATAAGGTCAATTTTGATTTCATGTGTACTTTAAGGTTGAACCACTGTAGTAACATGAACTGATTTAAATATGTCTTTAGTATAGTTTTCTGGGCGTTTGAAAGTGTAAATTGTCTTGCTGTCAATGCAGCTAGGCCTCACTGAGGAACATTTAATAGTTTATGAACGAATCCAAAATACTGTTACACAACTTGCATGTATCTTTCTCAACTAATTATATTCCAAAACTGACTGTTTACTGGATACTCACCAAGATGGCCATTTTGACATAATTTTGTGTGTGTTTGACTGTTTAAATGCAGTAAGCCACTCATTTTGGTACTTGTGACTCACAAGCTGCCCAGTGTGAGTGCGAAACCTGTGAGCATTAGTAAAATGATGTGCAATACAAGCCCTATTTAACCTGAGCGACTGAGAGGAGGCGGGTGCGTGTCACTTCGCCATCGGAGAGAAGAGAGCTAGAATGCACTGCTGACATTATTGCCTGTGCCTGTGGTAACAAAACGGACCGACTCGGAATCGGAAAGACGTAAGACTGACCGCCCAGTCACCAGGCCAATCATGCAATCGGTGCATCTCTACAAAGAACTGCTTCATACGAGTTATTTGTCCAGGAACCTGACCATACTGGGTGGACTATATCAGACACACTGTTTTCACCTGCTGGACCATAAAAACAATGAAAAAGGATGCACAAAAATCATTAAAAAAAAAGATGCATAATAAAGGAGGGACCTGAATCGCATCTACAGACCATAAGATGACCTAGAAACCACACAGCAACACCCTGGCAACCACCCACTATAGTGTCAGTTACACATAAGCCACAAGCAAAAATTCTGAAAATGTAAACATCTTTCCAAAACACTGTTTCCCGCTCAACTGTTTTCATGTGCAAATTTGTAAACATCAAAAATATGCCTACATCTTTAATCCAGCATATATTAGCTCATAGATCTAAAATGAACACTTGTTTTTACAAATGCAACAATTAAACCAGCAGTGGTCTGTGTCTACCTAACTACATATCTGTCCATCTATCTACTGATCTGTCTATCTATCTGTTTATCTCTCTCTCTCTCTCTCTTTGGACATGTATAGCTTTGGTGAATTGAGGCAGTGGTGTTCTAGTTGTCGAGTCCTCAAGTGTGGGTTTTCTCTGTACTTCTCTATTTTCAGGCGTTAGTAAGTAGATCTGACACAGTGTTGGAGTCAAACACCAACAGTCCTACTACCTAATTACTAATACATTATTTTTCTTCAGTCACCCCCTTCAAAACGGAACCGAACGTGGCCTGTTTGTACCCAGAGTAAGGCTGTGTCGCTCCCCACTGCTGTCCTGTTTTCTGACCTTTCAAAATGGACCCAAGTCCCACCCCGTCCTCTCACTATAACATCAAAGCTCAGCGTCCTTAAATTAGAACGAAGCAGATAAACACTTCAGTTACTAGTTAATGCATTAACATCTTCACAGAGCAGTTTTTAAACAAATGACATGAATGACAAAGACAGTAGATGCAAAACCACTTATATACTGGTTTTGTTTGATTAGCATGCATTTATCTTGTGCTACCAAAACAGCAACATCTTGAGTATAAATTAATCACATTATCCATAAGGATACATAACTTATTCAAGTAATTCTCAAAGCTGTATTGCACTTATCTGGTCATCCAATTAATACATTTTATTTTTTCATTTCTAAAGAAAATGAGAGTAGTTAGTTAGGTCTACTTACAAAACTCACTGCGCCTTGATGCTTGATTCAATACAAATCTGTGGGATTTAATGCAAGTCACCCATATTATTCCAAGAGGAATAAAATCATAACCAACACTCCTCAAGAAGAAGCATGATTTGAGGAATTATTCATGTCTGGAGCACAAGAGCTGCAGGATGATGGGAATAGTGATACTTAATTTAGTAAATACCACTAATTAAGCCTACTGGTCAGTAAAAACAAAATCCCCCTACTTCTGTTTCTATTCTAAGCATTTTAAAAATGTTTGAACTTTTTTAACATTAAAATCAACCTACTGAAATGATGAAGCATCTGATGACTTGCAGAGAACACGAACTCTGTTCCTCTAAGAAACGAATGCAAATAACCTAAAATCCCCAACATGTCTGAAGCCACATCACTGACCCTCAGACCATAATGTACTGTATTACTCATTCATTAGATATTAGTCAATCATGGCATTTTTATTCCAAGGCTGATACTCTGTAAAAAGCAACATAAAGAAACCACTTGAAAGATGTCTCAACTGACTTTCAGTTCTTTCCAAATAAAACCAAAAGTAAAGAAAATCCCGCACACTATCAGAGCTTACAAAAGTATTAAAATTGTTTTTATTAATCACTGCAAATGTGATTGTTCATGAGTTCAGCTGTTGTTTTATATATATATTGAGCTTTGAATCGTTTATCTAGATATGTCTGATGAAGGTCACTGGACCGAAACATTGTGATAAATGTGGGGATTTTTGTTTGTTTTTGATTTTTGACTTTTTTTGGTGCTCTCTCCTACGCATCTATTACCTGCAGGTGTGCGAGGGTAATCGCTCAAATAAAATAAAATAAAATAAAATGTAAAAATTTGAGTTAAAAACTACACTTAACTTGACAGCAAACCCACATGCCTTAAAAAAAATCACTATATACTTACAACAAAACAACAACAAACTGCTCGTTTCAAATTTCAAGAGTCAGAGAGAGTGGAAAATAAAATGCTTATAAATAAAATAAAAATTATGTTGCCTGGGTCAACATCATTATTGGTCCTGGAATACAACATTTAACATTAGGCCCTCTAGTTTACGGGTTAGACGTTTTTTTTTCCCCAGACAGGACTGTTGTTACAGGAACACTGTTTTCTCTGTAAAACCAGGATGTGCGTCAAGTCACCATTACTTTACCACAGACGCCGAAGTCTCCATTTCACAACACAACTATTAAACGGCAAGGGCACAAAGTTTACTGCATCTAGATTTCACAATTTGGCAGATATTCTGTCTCACTCAAAAGATCATATGATAATCAATTTGGCAACACCATCTCTGAAGCATCCATACTATATATAATGCATTATAAAGATATTCATAATGAATTATTTAAACAGCTAATTAAAATTAAGCTATGTCAAGACCAAAAGCTTAAAGGATTATAATGCATAATGTCTTATATTATTAGATGCATTACTGAAACATTGTGTGTAATGTGAACAGATCTGTGACAAATTGCTTTGTAAGTCACTTTGGATAAAAGTATATAGATGCATAAATATAAATATGATTAATAGATTATAACAGAATTATTTATGAAAAAATGTGTATAATAGAGCAATGTCAAATAATTACAGTATAATGCATCATTATGCAGGTTTCATAGAAATTGCTGCTATAAATTCATACTGTATGTGGCCAAAACGACACACAGTTTGCCCATTATTTTACCAAAAGCATCATCGGTTGATTTCTGAACATTGTGTGTATGCATTGTAAACTGTACCAACAACCAACCTAACATATTTAACATACATTTGGTGAATGCAAAATCTATTTAATGAACAAAGGGCTGATTCTGTTTATAAATAACACCAACTTTGGGTATTCTGGGAAATGCACAGGAAGGTAACACACACACACACACACACGCACACGCACACGCACACACACACACACACACACACACACACACACACACACACACAGTAAAGCTGTGTTCCTGTTCCTGTTGCACAAATAATATAAAGAATTAGGAAGGCATCTTGAACAAAGGAAATAAAGAATACAACGGAATACAACAGAAACAGATTGTGAAAGCTTAAGTAAGAAGTATGAAGACACTCTGTGACACCGAACTGAAAGCAAAAGATATGAAATGGGGGACAGTATTAAAAAAAAAAATAATAATTTCCTCTCACTAAAGAAGTGCATGTCACTTTACAGTGGTGGAAACATTGGAAACAAAATATATCTTAAATATTTTTTAGTCGGTTTTGCAATCTAATTTTGTCTGTCTGATTTCGTTTGTCACATTGCCGAGCATGAAGTGTGGAGCATTTTCTCAAACTTACCAAGGGTTTGAGATCTGTGATCATCAGATGTCATTTTTGCTCTCCTGTGGATGCACTGGCCTGTGGGACCTCCTGACAGAAATGAATTCATTCAAAATTTGAATCATAGTGAAATCAAAATCAAGATCACATTGCAAGACGGCCTGGATGACTCACTGAACATTCATTTTACAACATTTATCTGCTTTTATCCTCTACTGCACTTTAAGTAAATACAAAGTTTCAGAGCTTCTGCACTCTGCACTAAAAACATCGCTAACCAAACACCAGAGTATGGTTCAGTGTGGTTAAAGTTGTTAATCCAGTAGACACGGAAAATTTCTTTGCCAACACTGAAAATACACAAGCCTCAAGAGTTAAAAGAGAACTTGTGAACAGGCGATGATGTTCTGTGTAGAAATCAAGCCTAAAATGACCCAGGGTCATTTCAGGTTAACTAACAAGCAGTACAAATATTTTATAATTTCACTAAATTAAAAATTAATTTTGAATGAATTAACAGGTCAGCACACAGATATTTGTGCTGGGGAAGAGGGTTTTGCATCACTTTGAATGAAAAATTGATTAATATACAAGTTAAGTAAACAATGAACCCGTGAATAAACCTTACTATTATATATTATTACTGAAATCACTAATAGTCACACTTAAAAGAGTCAATGTCACTGAAATTTGCTCATGCTGTTTATTTACAAGCATAACTACAACCTTTAACAGATGTTTTGTTGTGCGTAATATGCAATTAGTTATAACTTTCCTGAGGAATACTTACATTTTCTTATATTTTATGCAGAAGCTAGATGACCTATATACTTGACATGCTAAACTCCATCTAAAACAGCCTTTATTAACTGAGAGATAACATGGAATAAAAATGACTTGTCATACCGCATGAGCTTTTAACATGAACATCTGAATGCAAACATGGATAAAAATGCTAAATAAGACAAGCAAGTACACAAGTTATAGATTCATGTGATTTTTAACCTGAATTTTTGACATTGATAAAAACAATATTCTGCAATATCCTAAATATTCTCTGTGGGCAGAAACAGAATTGTTGATACACTAAAAATGAATGCACAATCTTAAGTGAATAGTTGTATAACAGTCTATAGACTAATTAGATAAAGTGTACTTTGTAAAATGTTTCTTAAAACAAAATGAGTCATGCATCATTCTTTCATTCTGAGTTTGAGCCTCCAAGTTGTTCTTGATCACTGACCATCTACATGACCATGACTTCACACGTTCTGTAAATAGCAACGCCTGATAATAAGCGAACTGCACATTGACAGCAACATTGCATGCTTGAACACAAACACGCAGCTGAAATGAGCTGTTAAAAACACTGCTGATTCAGTGTGACTGAAGGGTGTAGCAGACACTTCTCTAATCGTCATAAGAAAAAAAAACACTGTCAGATTGAACTAAAACAATCGAACCGTGTGCGCACATACACGCACACATACTCAGCTGAGCTTGAATGCAATAAAGCTGATAAGCCACTTTTTCTCCACTTCCCCAAATTTCTACATGCGGCTCATCTTTCTGTCCATCAGACAGTCATATTTCTCATTCTGAGGACGGACAGCGTGGCTCGGTTCGACTGATGGACATGAGGTCTCTGCTGACACTGACAGGTAAAGAGATTATGCAGCATCATTTTATTATCTGATTCTGTGTAATGGGATGATTTGACTAATTCTTGACGTAAAATGTTGAAGTCTAATTCAAATCAGCCAGTTTGCGGTTTTCATGCAACAGATGAGAGGCAAATTATTTAATGAGCATTGTTTGTCTGGTTAATATATTAACTTTAAATGTTAACAATTATTCAAAAATGATCAAATTTCATTGCAAACTTATATTATTTTTGGTTATGTTTGCACTAATGTAACAATTTTGTATAACACAGATTTGCATTACACCACCACAAACAATTTTTTTTACAAATGTTTTGAAAGATATGCAAAACTACTTTCAAAACAACTTTTGTAGCCAAAACTTTGCTTAACTTATGATGCACAATACCAGCATATAATTTCAAAATAAGAAATGAAAGTTTGAGTGATGTCAGAAAAAGCATTAAATACCAATGCATAAGAGAATATTAATACAAATGCTTTTTTGCATTCTTTTATAATGTAATATTTCTTATAAATTACAAATTATTTATTTATACTTAAATTACATATTTTGTCAATTTATTAATGCCTATTTTTTTTTCTAAAAATAAAATTATTCTTAAAACAGATTTTATATATACCTTACACAATGTGACCTCGTCAATATTCAAAAATATTTTGCCAATAAGTCAGAATTAAGTCTTCCAGTGAGATTTCTACTGAAAGACAGATGTACAGGAATACATCTAAAATGAAATGGTGTGGTCATGGATTATCTGGACATGAACACTGAAAACACAACAGACCAGTGACTCTTGAGTCACGATTAACCCAAAACTGACTGGGTGCGGCCGTCTCATTTCAATGAAGCTGCAAATTAAAATTAAAGATGTCGATTCTTAGTGCAGAAATAACCTGATTTATCTTTTTATGTCACAGTGTTGCTGGCTCTCATAAGAAAAGACAACGGACAAAGCCAAAAACCAACAGGTATATTCACACATTTTCATTGCACACAAGACCAGAGCAACTTAACTTAACATGCTATCAAATCTATTATAAGCATCACTTCACCCAACCAGTATCCTGATGTTTCTAGCATCAGTACATGTTTAAATGTCTAGTGTTTATGAAGCACCTCAACTGATGGTCATTTATAATGAAGCTCCAACATGGTCCAGAGTAGTTCCTGTCGTAGTTCCTCGAGAATGTCAAGAGTAAACGCTGCAGGGTGTGTCCGCTGAAGACCGAACAGCATGACTCCTAATTAATGATACAATGCATCAGATCATTTTGTAAGATCTGCAGATCCTCCTGAGGAATCTGAATGTTAGAAACCAGCAGCTCAAGGTTATTCCCTGATCAATTGTGGCACATTTCACATCGATTAGACAGTCAAAAACTACACTGAACTCTACAGAATACCTGAAGCCCTTATATAAAAAAACTGCAAAAACTGTTCAAAAACTGTAAAAATGGTAAAAAGCTTTTTAAAAATGTGTAAAAATTTGAGTTAAAAACTACACTTAACTTGACAGCAAACCCACATGCCTTAAAAAAAAAATCACTATATACTTACAACAAAACAACAACAAACAGCTAATTTCAAATCCCAAGAGTCAGAGTGAATGGAAAATAAAATGTTTATAAATAAAATAAAAAATAAAATAAAATAAATAACTGCAAAAAACTGTTCAAAAACTGTAAAAATGGTAAAAAGCTACATTATGACATTTTAAGAAATTATAAAAATTTGAATTAAAAACTACACTTAACTTGACAGCAAACACACATGCCTTAAAAAAATCACTAACATATACTTACAGCAAAACAACAACAAACTGCTAATTTCAAATCCCAATAGTCAGAGTGAATGGAAACTAAAATGTTTACAAATAAAATAAAAATGAAATAAAATAAAATAAATTGTTCAAAAACTGTAAAAATGGTAAAAAGCTACATTATGACATTTTAAGAAATTATAAAAATTTGAGTTAAAAACTACACTTAACTTGACAGCAAACACACATGCCTTAAAAAAAATCACTAACATATACTTACAACAAAACAACAACAAACTGCTAATTTCAAATTCCAAGAGTAAGAGTGAATGGAAACTAAAATGTTTACAAATAAAATAAAAATAAAATAAAATAAAATAAATTGTTCAAAAACTGTAAAAATGGTAAAAAGCTACATTATGACATTTTAAATAAAGCAACAAAAAAATTGTTTAAGAAACAAAAATGAAAAGGTCTATTTTTTCATATATATGCATTAGTAAGTGCATAAATTATTTATTTAAGCATTTATAAATGCATAAATAAATGTGTAAATGCATAAAATAAATGATAAATAAATTAACAAATGTACATTTTACAGTACATTTCAAACTTTTCAAAATATTATATTGGGTATTTTGAGTACACAGCACTAAATCACCATGGTTTTTAAATAACTTTCACTTATTGTAGTCATATTTCACAATAATAAAGTAATCAGACAACCTGGCGTTACAGAAGACGTGTCTCTTAAATATCTGTTTTCTTTCTCTCAGTGTCTCTCCTGCCGAGGTTCCCAGATGTGTTTGTTGGAGATGACATCACTCTGATCTGTAAAGGAGGGAGTGGAACGATAAAATGGTTCATTAATGGAGTACAACAATCACATCAGGATTCTTCAATGGTTCTTACAGCAGTGACATCAAAAAACAGCGGGGGGTATGAATGTGAGCAGGGTGGATCGAAGAGCAACAATTTATCAATCAATGTCCTGGGTATGAACACCATCCTAGACGACACCAAAAGTTCGATCATCTGTACCTTATGCTGTTTCTCATAATGTCTCTCTTTCAGAGCTGGAGCCTCACGCTCAGCTCTCTCCATCTATAGGTGGCGCTGTGATGTCCAAAGGCGATGGAAGAAACCTGGTGCTGCAGGTGGACGATGATCCGAAGGGCTGGGTGTGTTTTGTGTTGCGGGGAGAGAACGGCTTCAGAATACAACCCCCTGTTAATGAGAAGAGGACTGTTATATTTGCAGAATTAAATGAAGCAAAAAGAGCCACTTTCTGGTGCAAGAAGGGTACACAACGAAGTAATGCGGTGACACTGAAAATGACAGGTGAGTCCTTCCTCCTTCTCCTGTTGTATTTCAGATCACCTGTGCAGTTAAAGGGATAGTTCACCCAAAAATGAAAATTGTGTCAATATTTACTTACCCTCAAGTAGTTCCAAACCTGTTTGAATTTCTTTCTTCTGCTCAACACAAAAGAAGACATTTTGAAGAATATGGGTAACCAAACAATTGATGGGCCCCATTGACTTCCATAGTATGGAATCAAAAATACTGGGGCCCATCAACTGTTTAGTTACCCATATTTTTCAAAACATCATCCTTTGTGTTCAACAGAGGAAATAAATTCATTTCACTTTCATGTCGTTCCAAAACTGTATGATTTTCTTTCTTCTGTGGAAAACAGGAGATATTTTTACTTTTTGTGTCCATGCAATGAAAGTCATTGGGGTCCAAAACAACACCAGACTCTGCTGACTATAACTGTATGGACAAATAAACTTTGAGACATTTTTTAAAACAAACATATAAAAGAGATTCACGTTATCATACGATTAGCATAACATCATTAATTCTGGTAAAACTAAGTGAAACACATTTACAAAATAAGGGACTGCGTTAATATTACACACAGTGATCGCACATCTTATGTTGCATTTGTGGTCCACTTCTTCCTGGAAAACTCTTTCTGACCACAAGTTGTCAGCTAGTTCCCATCAGTCTTACATGCTAATAAACATGTTAAGAAAGTGATGTTAGAGTACACTGAATTTGTTTGTCAAGGTTAAACTCACAGAGATAAACAGCTAAATATGCAAAAGCCACAATCTTATTTTCACAATAATTCATTTCTGACTCCTTAATTCTGGTCCTTATTTTAATTTTTTTTTTTACAAACAATATCTTCAAAATATCAATGTCTTCTCATGAAAGACCATGAGACTAAATTGCAGAGCAAATGGAAACTGATTCTAAGATGTTGAGAAAAGAACACCTCACATCCCTTTTTCTTAAACAGCCAATCGCTGTTAGTTTATTTTAGTAACACTACGATTTGAAACTTGGTTGCATGAGGAATGTTCTCATTCTAGAGAGTATTTGATTAGAAACTTTAATACGCCTGTGAGTGCAACATGATGTCATATATTTAGTTTTCCCAGAACAAAAAGACTAACTTTAAATCTGCTAAAAGTTTGTCAGGTTTCACTTGTAGCCTATAGATGAGTTCAAAGCTAGACATGAATTCAAAGCCATCTTTAATTTGATGGGATGTGTAAATGAAGTCAGTTCCTCGCAGCAGAAGATGATGGATGTGTCGTCTGACCTGTGTTCTGTCTGTGTCTCTCAGAGCTCAGGGTGATGTTGGAGCCTCCGGCCGTTCCTGCACTGTTGGGGGAGAGTGTGGCTCTCAGGTGTGTAGTCTGGGGTGGAGGGAAAGTGGAAAATGCTGTGTTCTCAAAGAATAACATGCCAATCCCAAACAAAATGAAAGACACGTACATCATCACCAACGCCACACAAGCTCACACCGGCAAGTACAGCTGCCGCGCCACCTACAGGTACAGCCACATCAGTCCAGATGCTGCCCAGCAGGAAGGAATTTCTGATGCCCAGGAGTTAAAATTTATAGGTAAACACTACAATAACTGCCTTACCTCACCCCTTCATTTATACACAAACACTAATATTGTATGTACTAACAAAAAATAGTACTCTAAAGTATTGCTGGTACCATGGCATTCATTAATATATATAAGAGTGCCATGCAGTACTTTAAATAATAATAACGAAAAATATAGCTGCAAGCTGCCATTAAGGGGCCAAACACAAAGCAGCAAGAAATAAGTAAAATCATCAGAAAATACTGCATTTTATTGCATATACTTTATTGTAGTTAGTGGCGGTTTAATATTTTGTTGTTATAGCACCACCAACAGGTGCAATCCTACCACCTTTACCACTTTTTTTATTTGTTCTCAGAGCGTGCCAATAAATTTGGTTAAAATATCTGATTTTGTTTAGGAGTTATAAACATGTACGAGTACAAAAAAATTACCCATGCATGAATTTGTTGCCACTTACTACAAAAATTGTAGCATTTGGGCTTTACCATGTAGACAATGAACTATGTTTCAGAATTTCCAATTGTGGTTTCATCTCGATCGGACTAACAGTTTTGAAGATATTTGCAAATGTTGTTTTAAAGTTAAATCGCAACGTTGAACAAACCATAAGGGGAAACATAGCATGTTAGGTATCGTTGGACTTGGCAATGATTCAGGAATCTAAGGAGATGAAAATAAATCAACCACATGAAAATAAGTCAATCATTTACTAGGCGGCACTGTCTCGAAACTTGTCTGTCTCCTTCAGGGCATCGTGCTGACGACCCATACCTAGTTTCGTAATGATATGCTAATGCATTAAAAAATGCTAAATGGTCGACACCCAAAATGGCTGATATGATAAAATTGGATATCACTCAACTCAGCATGATGCCCTGAATCTAACATTTTTGGCCAAACCGTTTGGAAGTATTTTTGCTATCTCTGGACCAGTAGGTGGCGCTGTGCCGAAACACAGCACGTAGCCTCAGGTCATGCTTGCGATGACATGTACCAAGTTTGGTCAGAGTACGCTAAAACGATGTGGAAATATAGTCTTGCGTCCAATTTGGCATGCTCTTCTTCGGATTTGTTTGCGCGTTATTGGAGAATCAAAAGCTTTTTGGGTTTATCAAAAAGCTTTTGATAATTTTTTGCCAGCATAGTCTGAAGATTATCTGATTTGATTTTCATTTAAATTGGAGCAACCGTCAAAAAAAATTGTTTTTTTGGGCGGGAAAAGTTTCATGGTGGAAAATGACGTCATAGTGTGCGTTCGAATTGTGTTGAGCCAAGGAATCAGAGGAAAAATGTTGTTTCTAACCCTTATGGTTCAAAAGTTATTAGCGTAAACATGAGTGAAACTTTGGACAAGTGGTTGCGCTAGAAAGTTTGATCCAGAAACACCAAATTTGCTGTAGTTAATAACGGGACTGTCTTCTGTCATTGTGCCAAATTTCGTAACTTTCCCGCAAGCGGTTCTATGGGCTGCCATAGACTCCCAGAGTGGAAGAAGAACGGATACAACAGGTGCCATCACACCTTTGGTGCTTGGCCCCTAAATATAACAAGTTAATATATTTAAGCAAAAATTTTATAAACAATAGACATTATATGGGTATAATGATGATAATTTGATATATGCAAGTAAGATGAAGCAAGCTAAAATAAATAAAACTAATAAAAGCAACCCATCACATCCTTCTCTTTTGTTGTTTTCAGCTAAATCAAGCATACGCTTCACCAGCATAGCCATTATGAGTCAATTCTTTTAATGAATGAGTCAGAACGACTCTAGTCTAACGAATTACTCACTGAATCTGTCAGAGCAGTTACATTTATGCATTTGTTAGATGCTTTTATCCTAATCCGGATACATATGGGAATTTAACACATGACCTTAGCTAACATTGCTGTCCATTTGCTACCAACTGAGTTAGAGGAACAACCACTGAATAAATTCTTTTGTAAGTCATATTTGTGTGTGATACAGGTGGACCTCCTGCTGCTACGGTGGATTCAACATCTACTACAAGTCTGCGGTGTTCCTGCAATGACTGTCCTGCCGACTGCACATCTTACCGCTGGTATCTCACACCCTTTGATGACTCATTTGCACGCCAAAGACTATCTGAAAATGGCCAGTATATTGAGATGGATGAAGAAGGACTGTACAGCTGCCGAATGGACTGCGGGAAAGGTTTCTCCCGCTTCAGCAAAGTTTACGGAGGTACCCAAACACACACACACACACTCCTTATTCTTCATGTCCATAAGCCAGTGTTTAGTATGATTAAAATTCTGTTGTAGTTTTTTATTACTATTTTAAAGGGTTAGTTCACCAAAAAATAAAAATAATGTCATTTATTACTCACACTCATGTCGTTCTACACCGGTAAGACCTTCGTTCATTTTCGGAACACAAATTAGGGTATTGTTGATGAAATCCGATGGCTCAGTGAGGCCTCTATCGAGGGCAATGCCACCAAACTTCTCAAGACCCAGAAAGGTACTCAAAACATATGTAAAATTTTCATGTGACTACAGTGGTTTAATATTATAAAGAGACGAGAATACTTTTTGTGCGCCAAAAGAACAAAATATCGACTTTTCAACAATATCCAGTGATGGCCGATTTCAAAACACTGCTTTGAATCTTTTGTTTCGAATCAGTGATTCGGATCGCGTATCAAAGTGCCAAACAAAAGATTCAAAGCAGTGTTTTGAAATCGGCCATCATTGGATATTGTTGAAAAGTCGTTATTTTGTTCTTTTGGCGCACAAAAAGTATTCTCGTCTCTTTATAATATTATGCCCTCGATAGAGGCCTCACTGAGCCATCGGATTTCATCAAAAATATCTTAATTTGTGTTCTGAAGATGAACGAAGGTCTTACCGGTGTAGAACGACATGAGGGTGAGTAATAAATGACATTATTTTCATTCCACACTAACCCTTTAAATTTGTTTTTAGGTTTACATTTTGTTTTCATTTAAATTTTAAAGTTTTAGTAATTTTGTAGTGTTTTTGTAATTTGTATTAGTGTTTATCTAATTAGTTAGAAATGTTGCTTTGGCAACTTATTGAAATAAAATAGCAAGTTTAATTTTTAATTCCAGTTAACATTTGTTTTATTTCAAGTTAATTATTTTTTATGTTTTTTTCAATGATAATAACCCTGCTAAAAACACATTTGTTTGTTTATTGTAAGCTGAGAGACGAGTCTCAATTATTTTCTGTGGTAATCGACTGCAGAAACAGTTCTAAAAGTGTCTGCGACACCTAAAAGTTTCATGCCAAAACACATGCACACAGAGATGTATGAACGCTTTTGTTTTCCCTGCATATTCATGTCGACTGCACTGATGTATAAATGCAGTACAGACACTTTCACTTCACGATTTTGCAAGCACACCACTTCTCTTTTAAATTTTTAGCATGAAAACGCATCCTCTCTCTTTCTCATAGCTCAACCAACACCAGAGTCTGTAAATGTGCTGCCCATCATTGTGGCTGCAATTCTGATGGTTCTCGGGGTGTTGATCGTGGTGCTCGTCGCGTTGAAGTGCAGAAGACGTGGAGAAAGCAGTGTTCAGACGACCGAACGGGATAAAGACAAGAAGACAGGTGGAGACTATGAGCAAATCCAACTCACCGATCAGGCGGTTTACCACACACTAGGTGAGAGCACAGATAAGGACAAGGGCGAGGGTGGTTACGAAGCTCTACAAAAGAGGCAGGAGGAGACGGTGTACCACACACTAGCACCTGGAGAAGGTCAAAGTCAAGGTGAAGGTCAAGGTGGGTACGAGGCTCTTAAGAACGTGAAAGCAGAGGTGTACCAGACACTGAGTTCAGCTGAATCAAAAACACCGGCAGGAGAATCAGAGGGAGGGTATGAGCAGCTTCCTCAGAAAGCCAAAGATTATGAGGCCGTGACAGTAGAAGAAAATCCATATGAAGAACTGAAGGCCGGACAACAGGATAAGAAACAGACAAGCAAAGATAAAGAAGAAGAAAAAGCATCAGATTAATGTTAACTAATAGCCAAATGGCTAATTATGCTGCCTTCACCTGCTATCAGAATTATCTTAAATACAAGTTTCCTAGGTAAAAATAGCACATGAACACCCTCCCATTTTGAAAATTGAAAGCGATTAACTTCAGAAGTGGGAATTATCAAATTTCCGATAGCAAGTGAGAGCAGCATTAGTCAATAAAGGTAAAAAAAAAAAAACCTTGCCAATGGTTAATACAGTTAATTGAGTGCAGGATTCTCGACCCCAAAATTAAAATTCTCCCATCATTTACTCACCCTCATGCTGTCGCAGATGTATGGCTTTCTTTCATTATATGAACATGAAGATTTTAAGAAAAAATAATCCCATTATAGGCTACATGCATTATATCGACGGTATTCCAGACGATCCCAACTGATGAATCAATGTCTTCTGAAGCTAAACGATATGTGTGTGAGAGAAAAATACTAATATTTAAACGTTCAAACTAATATTTTAACTATAAACCACAGCTTCCAGCCAACTGTCACATGTGAAAACACAGCGGTCCGTTACTTCTTCATTATAGACATTGATCTGGGATGGCATAAATCATGATATTTTTCTTTTTTTGGGGTGGAGTAAACCTTTAATATAATGAAGGTTACAATAATAATATGAAATCAATTTCATATCCTCACCTCTGGGACACATAGAGATGCTCTGGAGAGTGAACGTGACTTTAACCTCCATTTTCTGGTCAAAAACCTCCTCAAAAGTGTGTCCCGGTGGTGTTTCATAAGATCCCAGACAATCCACTGCAAACTCACATTCAGACCAGACTCCGTTACGATCTGAAACGCCACTTTAACTCAATTGGTCCAGGCATTAGTGGCGAAAAATAACGCACTTCACCTTTAAAGAAAGAGACTGTTACTAGGTCTAAATAAAGAAAGAAATGAAATAAATATATAATATAATATGAGAACAAAAACATATATACAGTTAACACAACAAACAAGTTCACAAAATTACAGTTACATATCCACATTCACAGGTTTATACATTTGCTTGCAGTTAAGAGAATTCAGATAGGCCTACAATTATATAACAGAAGAAAAGTTAGTTTTGTGCAATAAAGCTGAAGGATGGAAAGCACAGAAATCTAAAGGCTATGAATGTATACTATTAGCATCACGCATAAATAAGCACCAAACACACACAACATATAGATTCACCTTAGGCAATTAAACACACACAATTACACAGAATCAGTTATTGTGAATGTCTGCGTGAAGTTATAGTTATTGATTGTACAGTTTATGCTATTAAAGTTTATCTGTGGGGCTGAAGAGCATTAACACGTCGTTACTAAATGTACTGATTTCTGAGCTTTTTAATAATTTCACTGGTTTAACAATAGATTTATTATATAAGCAATGATATTTCAAGTAGTGTCATTCTCAGCTTCATGTAAATGCATTTGGATTCTTGTTTAATTTTTATACTATTTCATTCTTTAATAATGTTTGTTGTCAGATCTTAATTATAGTTATTGTGTTTTTATGACGCATGTTGTTTTGTAACCTATGTTGTTTTAATAAAGAATTTTTAAGAATACAAAAAGCAATGCATTTTCTGTTTGTTTAATTGAAGATGTAACCTATAGCAAAATGACCACAGCTTTATAATCCAATGCAATATTGCAATGCAACTGTAGTTCAGACTTTCTCCACTAAAGAGCAAACTGGAGCCCATCATCAAACCTGCTCTTGTCGAAGTTCACCACTAGAGGTCACTGCAGGATTGATTTGGGTTCCTGGTTTCACTCACTGATTAGTAATTTTGCTTTTGCTAGTGATTATACACCATTTATTCCTGTTCCATGTATAGTATCTTTTGTTAATTCCAAGTGTTCAAATTAAATTGTGTATAAATTAAGCCATGTTTTGTTTTTGTTTTTTCTCTGGTGTAACTTGATACAGATTCATTGCTTTTTCCTGACTACGTACGTCTCCATTTTTAGTTTGACCATCATTTATGAATCACAGAACGGATCCTAACTCCACTTCTGATGCATTATCACCACAATAATACACCATAAATTATTAATGTGGATCCCAAATGTAGCTTAAGAGCTACCAGAACACCTACTATTGTAAATATACACACACAAAATGAATTTAATAACTATTAACTAGTAAATGCATAGAAATTCATTTCCTTTTGACCTATTTGAACAGCTGCAGCAATGATAATAATAATCAATAATAAATAAGTTGCTTTATCACATTTTTATATACATTCACATTTCACAACATCAAACAAATGCGAATGCATCAAACCGCAAGAAACAAAGAGAAATAAAAACACAAATTGCAGTTATGTGTTACAGGAATGTCCTACAGATAGACGCGATTAGACTGGATAGAAGTGACTAGATTATCTTAATTATTCAGAGAGATTCATATGGAATCTGCTTGATTTATACTACAGCAAAATGTAAATTCTTTCATCATTAGCACGATTGAAAGTCTACAAAATCAAAAGGTTTGACTGTAATGGCAGCTGGTTGGCTGATCTGCAGGAGGAAATTGCTAATTGCACTACAGAGGAAAAAATAGGCTACTTTTTTCTTTTTTTTTCATGAAGGGAACAAGCTTCCATAGCTTGTGGAGTATCACTGTGGATTGCTGCTGCATGTAAGGAGCAGCACGAAAGCACAAAGACGTCGCTATTTCTTCATTCACGGACTGCACAAGCGGTGGAACATTAAGGTAATTTGTGACAACATTATGAAGCTAGAGCTGCCACCAAACTGACCTGACAAACTTACACAGCAATTTAAAAAAACTATGTGCGCACTCTTTAAAAAAGAGAATTGTTATGATTTATCATGTTCATGTTCTAATGCATGTCTGTTAAGCTTGTGTTTATGTATGTAGCATGTTTATTGAAGCCTGAAAATGAAACTCATGGTTCCAAATGGACTAAAGAGCGCTGTTGCTTAAACTCGTTATGTTGCAAAAACTGAAGAAAAAAAAAGATAATTATCTCGAGATTAGCATAGACTTTGAAAGACAGGTTAAAGCACCTTTGAGAAGTTCAAAACCTACTGCAAAGAAGCAAAAGAATCCAGTTATATTACCCAATGAAGAGAGAAAACCATGAAACAAGGTTTTAAGCCAAATCTCTGGGTGGAGGAGTTTCCTGCTATTGTCAATGAGTGGCTGAAACAATATCAAAAGGAAAAACAGTCGTACGTCAAACCAACACAGGTCTGGCTCAACTAAATGCAAATCATCTGCCCAATGAGTGTGAGCATGCGGAGATGGAAAGAGACCCATGTGATGCCAATTCAGTATCTAAAAAAAAAAAACAAATCAAAGAAACGAACAATTGGAAAGGACATGCTGGTAAGGTTTGGTACGTTCCCCATCATGAGTGTACCACCCCTCTAAAGGTAAGTTGCGTGGAGCAGAATTCAAGGGAACTTCTTTAAACAGTCAGTAACTCAAGGTTTAGAGCAGTTTAGAGCCAGTTGCCTCATGACTGAGATCCATTTGACTACTAGCTGGGATGATTCCTTTAGTTCTTGGATCGAATGGGATACTGCTCTGGATCAAACAAATGTTTTTACAGTTGACTAATGTTTGAAGCCACATGATTTTGGACAATCTGTTCAAGCTAAACCACAAAATTTTAAGATGCCAGTGAAAGTTCTGTGAACTAAATTAGATTCCCCAAATTTCACTTTCTGACAGAAGGACAGCGTGGCACGGTTCGAATGATGGACATGAGGTTTCAGCTGACACTGTCAGGTAAAAACACAAGATTTTAACATCATCATATTGCCTGATGATTCTGTTAATATTTGCTATATATTCATATTAAAGTTTAATCCAAAACAACCAGTTTGCAGTTTTAATGCAACAGAAGTGGCAAATTATTTAATGAGTATTGTTTGTCTGGTTAATATATTGATCTTAAGATATGATAAATTTTGATAATTTCACTGCAGATTTCACAGAAATATAAAATATACTATTTTGGGTGATGTTTGAACTAATATGATCATTTTGTTACACAGATTTGCATTATACTGCCAATTTTTTTACAAAGATATTTTGAAAGGTTTATTTTCAAATTGCTGTATTTGTAGCCAATATTTTGCACAATTTATGATGCACAATATCAGCACATCATTTCAAAATATGAAATGAAAGTTTGACAGAAGCCAGAAAAAGTATTAAATAGCAGTAAATAAATGTTATGCATTAAAATGTATTCAAAATGCATTCTTTTTAAATATATGTATTAAACAATCAAAATATGAGGAAAATATTTTATAAAAAAAATAAATGTGAAGGAAAAACAAAACTTAAAGGGATAGTTCACCAAAAATGAAACTTCTGTCATTAATTACTCATGTCGTTACAAATCTGTAGAGTTTCGTTCATCTTCGGAACACAAATGAAGATCTTTTTGATGAAATCTGAGAGCTTTCTGTCCCTCCATAGACAGCTATCCGACTACCACACTGACGCTTCAAAAAGTTCATTAAGAGATTTTCTGAAGAGACTCGATTACTTATATGATAAACAGATTTAATTTACAGCTGCAGGTTTATTTTACTATGCCGATAGTGGTCTAAGATGTTTGGACCCAAAAAGTTTATACAGCATGTTCTGATCAATATTCAGAAATTTTACCAACGAATGTTGCAATTGACAAATAAGAATCAAGATTTATGGAATAAGTTGTAATGAAAGACAAATGTTCTGTAATACATCTAAAATGAAATCCTGGTGTGGTCGTGGATTATCTGGACTTTGGACACAAACACTGAAAACAAAACAGGCCAGTGAATCATTTCAATGTCAATGAAGCTGCAAATTAAAATCAAAAATGTAGATTCTTAGTGCAGAAATAACCTGATTTATCTTTTTATGTCACAGTGTTGCTGGCTCTCATAAGAGAAGACAACGGACAAAGCCAAAATAAACCAACAGGTATATTCACACATTTTCATTACACACAAGCAAAGCACAGCAAACAAATGCAGATCTGCAGTTCTTTAATGCAGAAGATCTCATCACTTCACCCAAACCAGTATCCTGATGTTTCTAGCTTCAGTACATGTTTAAATGTCTAGTGTGTATGAAGTACCTCAACTGATGGTCATTTATAATGAAGCTCCAACATGGTCCAGAGTAGTTCCTGTCGTAGTCCCTCGAGAATGTCAAGAGTAAACGCTGCAGGGTGTGTCCGCTGAAGACCGAACAGCATGACTCCTAATTACTGATAAAACACAGCAGATTATTCTGTAAGATCTGCAGATCCTCCTGAGGAATCTGAATGTTAGAAACCAGCAGCTCAAGTTTATTTTTAACAAGATTCCCTGATCAATTGTGGCACATTTCACATCGATTAGACAGTCAAAAACTACACTGAACTCTTAGCCCTTAAATAAAAAAACTTTAAGCCAATTAAAAAAAAAAAAAGGAAAAAAAAACAAAGCAACTTTTTCAGCGATGTTGTTTGGGCACTTTCCTGTAGAGAATGGGCAACAGATTTCTATCTGGATACTTTAAATTTAAATTCTCAATGAGGAAGTGCCAAAGTAAAATCGCTCGGCAAAATTGCCCGGCAACACTGATCAAAAAGTTGCTCCGTGTATCATCACCTTAAGGAGTCTGAGAGATGACGAAAATAAAAAGCTATATTATAACTTTTTTAATAAATGTATAAATGCACCTTTTAAATGTCCATTTCAGTAAAAAAATTACTCCAATTATATTTTTTGTTGAGCACACAGCAGTAAATCACTGAGGTTTGATTTATTGTCAATAAATAAATCAATCATATTTCACGATAATAAAGTAGTCGGACAACCTGGCGTTACAGAAGACGTGTCTCTTAAGTATCTGTTTTCTTTCTCTCAGTGTCTCTCCTGCCGAGGTTCCCAGATGTGTTTGTTGGAGATGACATCACTCTGATCTGTAAAGGAGGGAGTGGAACGATAAAATGGTTCATTAATGAAGTACAACAATCACATCAGGATTCTTCAATGGTTCTTACAGCAGTGACATCAAAAAACAGAGGGAGGTATGAATGTGAGCGGGGCAACTTGAAGAGCGACAAGTTCAAACTCACTGTCCTGGGTATGAACACCATCCTAAACAACACCAAACGTTCCCTCACGATCATCTGTTTCTCCTGCTGTTTCTCATAATCTCTTTCTCTTTCAGAGCTGGAGCCTCACGCTCAGCTCTTTCCATCTATAGGTGGCGCTGTGATGTCCAAAGGCGATGGAAGAAACCTGGTGCTGCAGGTGGACGATGATCCGAATGGCTGGGCGTGTTTTGTGTTGCGGGGAGAGAACGGCTTCAGAATACAACCTGCTGTTAATGAGAAGAGGACTGTTATATTTGCAGAATTAAAAGAGGAAAACAGAGCAACTTTCTGGTGCAAGAAGGGTACACAACGAAGTAATGCGGTGACACTGAAAATGACAGGTGAGTCCTTCCTCCTTCTCCTGTTGTATTTCATGGTGCGTTCAAGTCATGTCGGAAAGATCGTATTTACGAGCAGAGCAGACATGAACGCCACCACAATGTCGTAAATACCAGTGGGAAGCTCGTAATTTTCTTTAAGCTCCGATCTGTATGAGTTGGGGGCGTGTCAGTCAGAAACATAGTGAAATACCACAATACTTACAGGTATTTAGCAGTGACATTGTCAGGCTTTTCTATTTACAACGAAGTAAGCTGATTCCCAGCAAAAATATGATAGCATCACAATATAAAAATGTAATATGTAACAATAAATTTTACAATGGCTTCATAAATTAATCAAAAACATAAAAAAGCAACATACAACTAATGCACATTCTTTGCTCTACATTTTCTAGAAGCAGAAGTGTTGTTATTTTGTGTAATTAATTTAGAGAAGGCACACCGCCATCTTACTCCGACGAAAGTGACTTGAACGCACCTACTGTTGTACACACGACTTCCCACCTCGTACATACGAACTTCCCAGGAGGACTTGAACACACCATCAGATCACCTGAGTAGTTAAAGGGATAGTTCACCCAAAAATGAAAATTCTGTGATCATTTACTAAAGTTGCTTTAAACCGGTTTCAATTTCTTTCTTCTGCTCAACACAAAAAAGACATTTTGAACGAAATGGGGCCCATCAATTGTTTGGTTACCCATAGACTTCCATAGTATGGGAACTATGGAAAATACTATCTGGAAGTCAATGGGGTCCATCAACTTCAAAATATCATCTTTTGTGTTCAACAGAGGAAAGAAATTTATAGAGGAAAGAAATTTATATTTATTTTCACAATAATTAATTTCTGACTCCTCAATTCTGGTCCTCATTTAAAAAAATTTTTTTTACAAACAATATTTTCAAAATATCAATGTCTTCTCATGAACAGCCATGAGACTAAATTGCAGAGCAAATGGAAACTGATTCTCAGATGTTGAGAAAAGAACACCTCACATCCCTTTTTCTTAAACAGCCAATCGCTTTTAGTGTATTTCAGTAACACTATGATTTGATACTTGGTTGCACGAGGAATGTTCTCATTCTAGAGAGTATTTGATTAGACAGAAATTTTAATACACCTGTGAGTGCAACATGATGTCATATATTAGTTTTCCCAGAAAAAGACTAACTTTAAATCTGCTAAAAGTTTGTCAGGTTTCACTTGTAGCCTATAGATGAGTTCAAAGCTAGACATGAATTCAAAGCCATCTTTAATTTGATGGGATGTGTAAATGAAGTCAGTTCCTCGCAGCAGTAGATGATGGATGTGTCGTCTGACCTGTGTTCTGTCTGTGTCTCTCAGAGCTCAGGGTGATGTTGGAGCCTCCGGCCCTTCCTGCACTGTTGGGGGAGAGTGTGGCTCTCAGGTGTGTAGTCTGGGGTGGAGGGAAAGTGGAAAATGCTGTGTTCTTTAAGGATACAAAGCAAATAGCAAACAAAACGGAAGACACATACATCATCACCAGCGCCACACAAGATCAAACCGGCAAGTACAGCTGCCGCGCCACCTACAGGTACAGCCACATCAGTCCAGATGCGTCCCAGCAGAAAGGAGATTCTGATGCCCAGGAGTTAAAATTTATAGGTAAACACTACAATAACTGCCTTACCTCACCCCTTAATTTATACACAAACACTAATATTGTATGTACTAACAAAAAATAGTACTCTAAAGTATTGCTGGTACCATGGCATTCATTAATATATATAAGAGTGCCATGCAGTACTTTAAATAGTAATAATGAAAAATATAGCTGCAAGCTGCCATTAAGGGGCCAAACACAAAGCAGCAAGAAATAAGTAAAATCATGAGAAAATACTGCATTTTATTGCATATACTTTATTGTAGTTAGTGGCGGTTTAATATTTTGTAGTTATAGCGCCACCAACAGGCGCAATCCCAACACATTTTTTACAAGTTCTCAGAGTGTGCCAATAATTTTGGTTAAAATATTTGATTTTGTTTAGGAGTTATAAACATGTACGAGTACAAAAAAAAATTACCCATGCATGACCATTTTTTGCCACTTACTACCAAAATTTTGGCATTTGGGCTTTACGATGTAGACAATGAACTATGTTTCAGAATTTCCAATCATGATTTCATCTCGGTCGGACTTCACAGTTTTGAAGATATGAAGTTTTGAAGTTAAATCGCAACTTTGAACAAACCGTAAGGCAAAACCTAGCATGTTGGATATCTTTGGACTCGGCAAGGATTCAGGAAATTAGGGAGATGAAAATAAGCCAAACACATGAAATGAAGTCAATCACTTCTAATTGATTTGATTTCACTACTAGGTCTCAAAACTTGTCTGTCTCCTTCAGAGCATTGTGTTGACGACCCATACTGAGTTTTGTAAATGATACGCTAATGCACTCCAAAAGTACAGCATTTTGCTACAAAATGCTAAATGGTCGACACCCAGTAGGTGGCAGTGTGCCGAAACGCAACATGTAGCCTCAGGTCATGCTTGTGATGACGTACCTAGTTTGTGTCCAATTTGGCATGCTCTTCTTTGGATTTTCTTCTTTGATCCAGAAACTCCAAATTTGCTGTAGTTAATAACGGGACTGTCTTCTGTCATTTTGCCAAATTTCAAAACTTTCCCGCAAGCGGTTCTATGGACTGCCATAGACTCCCAGAGTGGAAGAATAACGGATACAACAGGTGCCATCACACCTTTGATGCCTGGCCCCTAAATATAACAAAATATATTTAAGCAAAACTTTTATAAACAATACACATTATATGGGTATAATGATGATAATTTGATATTTGCAAGTAGGATGAAGCAAGCTCAAATAAATAAAAATAATAAAAGCAACCCATCACATCCTGCTCTTCTGGTGTTTTCAGCAAAATCAAGCATACGCTTCACCAGCATAGCCATTATGAGTCAATTCTTTTAATGAATGAGTCAGAACGACTCTAGTCTAACGAATTACTCACTGAATCTGTCAGAGCAGTTACATTTATGCATTTGTTAGATGCTTTTATCCTAATCCGGATACACATGGGAATTTAACCCATGACCTTAGCTAACACTGCTGTTCATTTGCTACCAACTGAGTTAGAGGAACAACCACTGAATAAATTCTTTTGTAAGCCATATTTGTGTGTGATACAGGTGGACCTCCTGCTGCTACGGTGGATTCAACATCTACTACAAGTCTGCGGTGTTCCTGCAATGGCTGTCCTGCCGACTGCACATCTTACCGCTGGTATCGCACACCCTTTGATGACTCATTTGCACGCAAAAGTCTATCTGTAAATGGCCGGTATATTGACATGGATAAAGAAGGAATGTACAGCTGCCGGATGGACTGCGGGAAAGGTTTCTCCCGCTTCAGCAACGTTTACCGCTACAAAGGTACCCAAACACACACACACACACTCCTTAGACTTCATGTCCATAAGCCAGTGTTTAGTATGATTAAAATTCTGTTGTAGTTGTTTTTATTACTTCTTTAAATGGTTAGTTCACCCAAAAATGAAAATAATGTAATTTATTACTCACCCTCATTTCATCCTCCTCTCAGACCTTTGTTCATCTTCGGAACGCAAATTAAAATAATTTTGATCAAATCCGATGGCTCCGTGAGGCCTGCGTTGCCAGCAAGATCATTTCCTTTTTCAATGCCCAGAAAGCTACTAAAACATATTTAAAACAGTTCATGTGGCTCTTGTTTAACCTTAATATTCAACAATATTTAGTGATGGGCGATTTCAAAACACTGCTTCAAATCTTTATGAATCTTTTGTTTTTGGGGGGTGAACTAACCCTTTAAATTCAAATTAAATTTTAGTAGTTTTTATGTAATTAGTTAGAAATTTTGCTTTGGCAACTTATTGAAATAAAATAGCAAGTTTAATTTTTAATTCCAGTTAACATTTATTTTATTTCAAGTTAATTATTTTTTATGATTTTTTTTAAAAATACATTGAAACACATTTGTTTGTTTATTGTAAGCTGAGGGTAGGGCTGGACGATATGGCCAAAATTTATATCACAATATAATTCTTAATTTCGGTCGATACGATATAATTCCGATATCGATATGAACTATATAATAGCTTCAGAAAAACTGCCAAGAACGGGCACATGTCTGTACCTACAAATGTCTGAAAAATGAATTTGCCAAATCTATGAAATCTCTTCCTATAAAACTATATAATATTTTAGAAATAAAAACAGTACAAATAAATTTATGTTCAGCTTTTATTTGTATTTAGCCTTCTACAAACATAAAAATAAACATAAGACTCACTCACTTTAGTAATATTAATATCTTTAACATTAAACTAAAACGTAGGCTGATTTTATTATTCTTAAAGGGTCATGAAACCCCAAAACACTTTTTTTGAGATGTAAATAGATATGTATAGGCTGCACATCACTGAAAACACTAAAGGTACTCAATGTTATTCATAAGTGAAAAATAGTTATTTTTGCATTTTTCATAGCGATTTCTGTCTTCCTGTTTGAAAAGCTGAGTCGCAAAATCTGACGTAATCGTGTACTTTCGGCCCAAGTATGGGCATGGTCGAACATGCTGACGTAGACCGTTTCGAGCGAATCTCGACATATATATTCATGACATAAAGCTCATTTATCAATCACTGCACTGTAGTATGCATAAGATTATAATTGCAGTATTATGAATGAGGAAGCATCACTTCTCTCGGAAGTGGATTGTTTTGCTGTAATCTACCAGCACAAATGGAAAATATGTTCGCATGAGATCGCATTACAGTGGAGAATTCAAATGTCACAAAAGTGCTGTTCATTCTCCTCTGCCTGCTCTAGCTGCGTTCAAATGCGCAAGCCGTAGGCTGTTTACCTCAGCACAGCACGTGTGTTGTTTGTATTTTGCTCGCGATGCGGTCAGAACTGGAGTTTGAATACGAACACATGAAAAATACGGATTGTTTTTATGATATACAGGCGGAGCGCGCATATGCTCGGTTTCAGCGCGGAGCTCCGCGATGAGTTTAATAACACTAGCCACGTGACACATAGCTCATACAGAATAAAGTATCCGTGTTTAAAGTTTTTATTTGACACATTCTCCTGCACCAAACATTAACCAGCACGGTGTAGTTATGCACACATATTTTCATCAAGTTGTGGAAGCTTGTTCCGTCGCATTTGCATCAGGTGTACTCATTTTGTAAAACTTGCCGCGTTCGCGTTTGATCTTAGCGTACAACTGTTGAGCACTGGCTGGTGTTTAATGTCTCTGTGGTGTACGTCATCACGCAAATAGCCAATCGCGTTCAGCTCTTTCTAACGGCTGCGCCTCAAGTCAGTGATGCTGTAATGTATATATCGAAATACCGGAAATGTGTTTAAAAATCATATCACCGTTATCGAAAAAAATTATATCGCGATATATATTGATATTGAATTATTGTCCAGCCCTAGCTGAGGGACGAGTCTAAATTATTTTCTGTGGTAATCGACTGCAGAAACAGGTCTAAAAGTGTCTGCAAGTTCTGAAAGTTTCATTCCAAAACACATGCACACAGAGCTGTATGAACGCTTTTGTTTTCGCTGCATATTCATGTTGATGGCACCACTTCATTTTAATCTTTAGCAGCTGAACCAACATATGTGCTGCCCATCATGGCTGCAATTCTGATGGTTCTCGGGGTGTTGATCGTGGTGCTGGTCGTGTTGAAGTGCAGAAAACGTGGAGAAAGCAGTGTTCAGACGACCGAACGGGATAAAGACAAGAGGACAGGTGGAGTCTATGAGCATATCCAACTCACCGATCAGGCGGATAAGGACAAGGGTGAGGGTCAGGGCCGGGTCTAGGGGGGGGGGGCATTGCCCCCCAGAATTTCCTTGTGCCCCCAAAAAATGAATAAGCCTACATAAACATTAAAAACGTCTTATCTATTGAATAAGGATCGGCCACTTTAATCACAGAAAAAAAAGTGAATATTATGCTTATAATGATATTTAATCTCACAAAAATGGACTTAAAATCCAAAAACATGCGAACTGGGAAGTAACGAACATTAATCAGAAAACACGTCGAAAACAAGTGTACACCTAATCTTCAAGCAAGTAGCCTAAAAAAAATATCACAATGAGGATCACATCTGCATCAGCCGAACATATTTGCATGCTGAGATAGCTGTCAGCGAACATTTCCTCAGTAATTTCGTTAACAATGAATAATTTGAACATTATATCCAGGGGCGGCGCTAGGGTGGGCTAAGGGGGCTGGAACCCCAAATGTTTTTCCAAAAGCCCTGAATCTTTCAGGTTTGAGGTTTCTGTGCTGCGTGTTTTAAAGAGAAGTGTGCATCCGAAAATACAATGTAGACTGAGACTCTATATCACAACTAAAAAGATGTTTGAGCCCTCTTTCATGACCAGGTACAAGTCAATGCTGTTTCTTTGTTCCATTTGCACTCTGTACATGGGTTGAAGCTCTCAGTTTTGAGCTTCCAAAGTGCACCAGACTGATGCATTTAACCTTAAAATACACAAAAATTTCTAACCGGGGGGGCCTGCCCCCGGACCCCCCTAGATGATGATATATAATGTACATTTTATGAACTTTAACCAAAAATACTACAAAAAACGCTCCTTTCATGTCAGTAAATTAAAATGTCATTGGACAAATATAGATTTCGGTTAAGCCCCGAATGTTTACAATGTCTGGCTCCGCCCCTTATTATGTCCATAAATAATTCACATGGCCTACATAGCCAGTACAAATTAGGCTATAGCCTATAATTTGTTAGCCACAAGACGATTCTTGATGAATCAAAAAAACAAAAAGTTAGCTATGAATATTAGCCTAGAAAATGCTGCCCTACCAAAATTTGTGATTGCCCCCCCAGTCCAGCAAGCCTAGTACCGGGCCTGGTGAGGGTGGTTACGACGCTCTACTAAAGAGCTAGGAGGAGACGGTGTACCACACACTAGGACCTGGAGAAGGTCAAAGTCAGGGTGAAGGTCAAGGTGGGTACGAGGCTCTTAAGAACGTGAAAACCGAGGTGTACCAGACACTAAGTTCAGCTGAATCAAAAACACCGGCAGGAGAATCAGAGGGAGGGTATGAGCAGCTTCCTCAGAAAGCCAAAGATTATGAGGCCATGACAGTAGAAGAAAATCCATATGAAGAACTGAAGGCCGGCAAACAGGATAAGAAACAGACAAGCAAAGATAAAGAAGAAAAAGCATCAGATTAAAGTTAACCAATAGCCAAAAGGCTAATTATGCTGCCTTCACCTGCTATCAGAATTATCTTAAATAAGTTACAAGTTTCCTAGGTAAAAATAGCACATGAACGCCCTCCCATTTCCGAACTTGAACGTGATTAGGTAACTTCAGAAGTGGGAATTATCAACGTGAGGGCAACATTAGTCAATAAAGGTAAAAAGCCTTTCTAAAACTTTGCAAATAGTTAATGGGTCAGTGACAAATATGGTGCGGCAAGATGAGAAATTAAAAAATCTTTTAAAAACCTGTTTTAAAAGCATGCATCAGGTACGTTAAAATGTATATATTGTGTCTAAGTTGATTTTATGTTGATAAAAATGACATTTGCACAATTTTTTACTAAAGTTAAGAATGAATGTACCTAAAAATGTCAAATGGTGTAACCACCAAAGAATGAGAAATATTAAATATTTTATCCACCTAGATGGCATGTAAGCTCACTTATAGAAATATGTACTTCAATTTAAAATATCAAATGAAAAAAAATTTTATTAGAGTTATCTCTAAATGTAAATTTTAATGTGTTTTTGCAATATTTGGTGGGACACATGCTGAAAACACATCTGTTTTCTAAATAATCTTTGACAAATTATGTTAAAATTGTTTAAAGTCATTTTATTACACTAAACTAGATGATAACATTTTATTCCACATTAATTTTTCTGTATATAATTATATTTTTTATGAAAAATACTGGTTACGCCAATTGACACAAACCAGTTACACCACCTGACCATGTTACTTCTACAGCCAAAGGCCATTGTTTGTTGAACAAATTGACACTGAAAATCAAGCATGACAGTCAGCAAGTTAAGTTAAGTGGTTTCAGTGATGAAAAACAACATCTGGCAACAAGAAATAATCATAGTACTGAACAGTGTAATCATGTCTCATATATTTTACAGTTAAAGGGTTAGTTCACCCAAAAATGAAATTTCTGTTATTAATTACTCGCCCTCTTGTCATTCCACACCCATAAGACCTTCGTTCATCTTCAGAACACAAATTAAGATAATTTTATCTCCCATAGAAAGCAACGAAATTACCCCTTTCAAGGTCCAGAAAGGTACTAAAGACATCGTTAAAACAGTCGACATGACTGCAGTGGTTCAACCTTAATGTTATGAAGAGACGAGAATACATTTTGTGTGCAAAAACAAAACAAAAATAGCAACTTTATTAAACTGTTTTGTCTCTTCTCTGTCATTCTCCTATGCTGTTGACATGGTAAACAGTGCAGAAACTCCAGGTTTTACGTCAGAACACCAGCTCATTATTGGCCGGGTCCTGCGTCAGTCTCACACGCATGCGCTGTGCTGATCACGTGATCAGCTTTGGCCAATACTGAGCTGGCATTCGGACATAAACAAGGAAGCCTTCACTGTGTTACTGCGTCAGCTGCGTGAGGATAATGACAGGGAAGAGAAGAGATTGTTGAATAAAGTCATAATTTTCATTTTGTTTTTGCGCACAAAAAGTATTCTCATCTCTTCATAACATTAAGGTTGAAACACTGCAGTCACGTTGACTGTTTTAACAATGGCTCTACAACCTTTCTGGACCTTGAATGTGGTCATTTTGTTGCTTTCTATGGGAGATTAAAAAAAACCTCTCAGATTTCATCAAAAAATATCTTAATTTGTGTTCTGAAGATGAACAAAGGTCTTACATGTTTGGAACGACATGAGGTTGAGTAATAAATGACAGAAATTTCATTTTTGGGTGAACTAAGCCTTTAAGGAACAATATCTGATAACAAGAAATCATCAAAGTGATGATTTCTTAAGAAAAAAATATCTGATAGCAGGATCAGAATTCACTGGTGCTCTGTGATGAGCCACTGTTTCCTTGCTTGAAACTATATTGATTTATCTATTGGGGGAAAAGGGGCTCTGTTATGTCGTTTTAATTATAAAATCTTAGAAATTTAATGAATTGTATTTTATAGATGTAAATTGTAGTCTTTGGTTAAATGAACAATATGTAAGACTTTTGGATTAAAATAGCCAAAAACCACTTAAACAATGTTATATATTTTGTTGACTTGTGTACTTATATTATGCCAGATGTTTCCAAGAGTGTTTAAACCTAGAGAAATAATAACCAGGACACGAGCCATGTCCGTGCGTCGCCTATCAATGACATCATACCCACGTTAACCTTGGTTTCCGGTTTTATTTTGTCGAAACCACAGAAACACCAAAGACGCTTTAATATATTATATATTTGTTATTAGACAGGTGAGCAACTGTTTGGATACATTTGTCAACAGAAATCTAATCATATTATATAGCTAAAAACGTTTTATTGTTTAAATCTTGTTTTCTTGATTTACTGTGAGTACCATGTTTTACCATGCCTAATATGGATCTAGTTGACTGCAGTGTGTAACAAGTGTCTCATAGCAGCTGCCGAGCGAACGCACAGAGTAGCATTATAACAAATTTGAACACACAAATGTGTCTAATATGATAAAATAGAGCTGCTTTACCTCACATATGCTTGACTTGAAGAAGCAGAAGCAGCGACTGCGGCATAATAAAAGCTGCTCTCGATACGTTTGACGCGCTTATCTTTCGTTAGCAATCACTCCATGATTTTAGATTACTTACATTTTTAAGTGAATGGAATAGAAATATGCATTGAAGCTAAACATTTCAATGTTAAACATTAATGTTGTGCAACATAATTATATTTTATTTTACTGAATTACAGATCTTTAATAATAAAGTTGTGGTTAAAGCACCACTTCCTCAAAAAAATAAAACATTGAACATTTGAAAATAGTTCCAAATAGTAGTTTAGTTTATATTACATCTTTAATCAGCACCATAAACTAGTGATTTTGACTAAATTTGCCCCTAACAGAAAGACTTGTAATAGAAGTCAAATGGTGTAACCGGTTACACCACTTGACATTTCAATTTAAAATCAAATTTGACAGGTATTATCATGGACACCTATGTAAGCACTTGGCCTTGGTGGAAATATTTCAAATGTAATTTTTAAAGTCAATACACATTTTTATAATAATGATGAATTATCAATGTATTTATGGGGTCATACCATTTGACATGTATACCTAAGAATACCTAACCATACCCTAAAAATGTCAAATTATCTCATATTTTAAAGACAGTTACTAACCTTTGCATGCAGCATTTAGTGTCACCAGGGGTCCCTCTTTGTGATATAATTTCCTGTCACATGGTTTTCTTGCACAATATTAACAAAATGGCTCCTTGAGTGGTGGTTACACCACCTTGACACTTCAGGAATTTGACTTGACTCCTATGATTCCCCAAATTATTTATAATATTCAGAACAATGGTGTTAAATTTATTTTTTATTTACTATTAAATTGTTCTAATGTAAGATTATGCCAAACTAGATTATATGGTGTTTTATTGAGAATTTCACCTTTTTTAAACAAGATCAATTATTTGGTACCAAGTTTTTACGGTTACACCACAATGACATTTTTGCAATCAATCCCAAAATATTCTCTCAAAATTGATTAAAACCAGAAATTTTAGACTTGGTCCTCCAAAAAGAGAATGTATGTAAGTAATTTGTTAATTTATTTAGCAATTTTTACCCTTTTAAATTTAACTAAAACTATAAGGACACAAAAAAATACTCAAATAATTGAGTGCAGGATACTCGACCCCAAAATTAAAATTCTCTCATCATTTACTCACCCTCATGCTGTCCCAGACGTATGACTTTCTTTCTTTAGATGAACATTAAGATTTTAAGAAAATAATCCATCTCTGCGAGTCCATATAATGCACGTAAGTTAGCCTATACAGAGACTTCAAAAACCGCACAAAGTGAACTCGACGGTATTCCAAACGATCCTAACTGAATCAATGGCTTCTGAAGCTAAACGATATGTGTGTGAGAGAAAAATATTTAAACTTTCAAACTAATATTGTAACTATAAACCACAGCTTCCAGCCAACTGTCACACCATTCACGCTTGAGGTAAATATTAGCGCAAAGTAAAAAGCGCGTGAGAAGTGCCGCGAAAACACAGATGTCCCATACTTCTTCATTATAGATATAGATCTGGGACCTGGGACCTGTTTTTCTGACAGGTTGAAATAATTTTATATATGTATGTTGTTTTGTAACCTATGTTGTTTTAATAAAGAATTTTTAAGAATAAACAGCAATGCATTTTCTGTTTGTTTAATTGAAGATGTAACCTATAGCAAAATGACCACAGCTTTATAATCCAATGCAATATTGCAATGCAACTGTAGTTCAGACTTTCTCCACTAAAGGGCAAACTGGAGCCCATCATCAAACCTGCTCCTGTCGAAGTTCACCACTAGACGTCACTGCAGGATTGATTTGGGTTCCTGGTTTCACTCACTGATTAGTCAATGAATCTCAATGACATTCGCTTCCACCTACTGGCTGGTCTAATATCATGTTTAAAGGATTAGTCCACTTTTAAATAAACTTTTCCTGATAATTTACTCACCCCATGTCATCCAAGATGTTCATGTCTTTATTAATTTTTTGTTGTGTGGGCAAGTGAAAATTTTGGCAAGTAAAAGTAAAAATACACATGAGTGTACCACCCCTCTAAAGGTAAGTTGCGTGGAGCAGAATTCAAGGGAACTTCTTTAAACAGTCAGTAACTCAAGGTTTAGAGCAGTTTAGAGCCAGTTGCCTCATGACTGAGATCCAAGCAATGATTTATCAAGTTAGAGGGACTGACGAAGACAAAGACTTTCTGTGTTTCCTGTGGTGGCCCATTGGTTATGTAACACAAGGTTATTTATTTGGAGCAGTTTCAAAACCAAGCTGCGCATGCTTTGCTCTACGGAAGACTACACAGTTTTGATGTAGTGGTCAAAGAGAAAAATAGGAATATTTAAACTTTCAAACTACTATTTTTTTTTTTTTACTAGAAAACCATCTTTCCCGACCAACGGTCACACCCGGGTTAATGAGTTCACGCTTGAGGTAAACGTGAGAACGTTATGAAATTCTCGCGAGAAGTGCGGCGAAAATAATGAAGGTTAACTTTCGACAATAATATCAAAGAGCTTATAAAATGTGTCACCTTTGAGAAATGCGGAGATGCTCTGGAGAGAGAAACGCCACTTTAAGAAAGGGACTTTTATGTATATGCATTTCGTATGTTATTTTTCATGAAGAATTTTAAGGAACTTGTTCAGAATATTAAAAAAGCAATGCATTTCTGCTTGTTTAATTGATTATGTATATCAAAAGTAGTTCAGTTTTTCTCCACTAAAAGGCAAACCATCATCAAACCCGCGCCTGTCGAAGTTCACCACTAGAGGTCACTGCAGGATTGATTTGGGTTCCTGGTCTTTTTCATTTTGCCAATGATTATACACGGTTTTTTCTTGTTCCTTGTATAGTATGTATTTATACAGTAATTATGAGTGTTCAAATGAAATTGTGTATAATTAAATGTTTTTTCTGGTGTAACCTGATACGGATTCATTGCTTATTTCCTGACTATTTACTGACATCTGCATCTTTGACCATCATTTATGGATCGCAGAATCAGATCCCTTCAAACGGATCCTAACTCCACTTCTGATGCATTATCATCACATTAATAATAGGTACACCATAAATTATTAATGTGAATCCTAAATGTAGTAGCTAAGAACTCCCAGAATACTTTCTACTGTAAATTTACACACACAAAAATACTATTTTAGGTATCGAATAACTATTAAATATAAACAAATAATAATGTATGTATAAATACATATGTAGATTTGCATTATAATGATATAGCAGTAGTTTTAGTATGCTGTAAACTGAAATCAGGATTTTCATCTTAAGTCTCTGTGTTTGCACAACTGCAGCAATGATAACAATAATCACAATAATAAAGTTTAATCGTATAAGTTGCTTTATCACAATTTTTTTTTATACATTCACATTTCACAACATAGAACAAATACGTAGGAAACAAACCCCAAGAAACAAAAAGAAAGGAAAAGACACAAGCCGCAGTGATGTGTTACAAGAATGTCCTTCTACAGAGAGATTTCATCATAAGTGACTAGATTATCTTAATTAGAACCACAGAAATATCACTTCATTTCTATGGGATCTGCTTCATTTATATTAGGAACAGTTCACCCAAAAATGTAAATTCTTTAATCATTTACTCACCCGAACCTGAATGATTTACTTTCTTCTGTGAAGCACAAAAGACGTCTTTTAAATACATACAGTTATTATGAATCAGGACAGAAGCTCTCCAGCAAAATCCCCAGAGTTAAATCAACTCTGCTTTCATTTTCTTAAATTAATAAAGATTTTTATGAATGCAAAATTAATGTTCTTATTTATTATTATTATTTTTTATTATTTATTATTTATTATTATTTATAATTTTGGGATGGAAATAAATGACCCAGACATTTTGTCATGAGATTCACCCTTTTATCCAGAGTGCCAAATAATACTCCACAGAAGAAATGAATCATTTAGGTTTAGGACGACATAATAAGAGTCAGTAAGTGACGATGAAACTTTCATTTTTGGGTGAACTTTCCCTTTAATTTGTTGATGTGCGATTAAATAAGAGTATATTGAAAATGTCAAGTGCCATGCTGGAGAGAAAGAGAGGAAGTGCCACTATAACATCTGACTTTAATTTCAGGTAAACTGTGTTATTTCTTTTCAACCATACTGTAACTAACCTGCAGGGTGATCTCATCTTCTCTACTACCATTTTCTGGTCCGTCTCTCGTCTATTTGTGCAATCTTTCAATAGCATGTTGTTCATGTTGCTGAGTGGAAGCCCTCCACGCAAACGGTCAGCGCTTGGCATCGTTTTTGTCCGACTTAGAACAAAAAAGTAAAGGCTGAACATGATGTTTTAATTAAACAAATTAGAAATTAAAGGAATGTTTTTGTTTCAATAAAAAAGCTCTACTGACAACATTTGTGGGATAATGTCAATTAGCACAGAAAAATAATTCTGTCACTCAATTTGACCGTTAGTAAAGACCCGCCCCCTCTATTTACTGTTGCTATGTCCGCTCTCGCGCAGTGAAAAATACTTCGCGGAGCAAAGAGGACACTAACAGAGAAAGAGCAGGTTAATTTGGATATGAAACAAAGTCTCAGATTTCAAATATTGTCATTTTCAAAGAAATTTGAACAGTAAATACCTCTTTGTGGCTCTTTAATGTGTCGTGACAGATCGCTGTAGTGCCTCAGTTAAAGCGGCGATCATCTCTTCCTACTAGTTAATTTATAGCATCAAATAAACATGAATGAACATCAGAAGGAATGTTGTTTCAAACACGGAAAGATGTCAGTAAACACCATTTTTCAAGTTCAAATCTACCGACGTTTATCTGCTAACTCCCCTGACTGCTTTGTCGACGTAACGGCGAATTCAGCGTTATGATTGGTTAGATCGCCTGTCAATCAAACTCCCAGCGAATTTTTAGTGCTAATCGTTATTATGCCACAAACGCTGTTGGTAGAGATGAACTTTTATTGAATGCTGAATATTCCTTCAATAGAATAAATGAATACATTTTAACTATGGCTACAGATTAAATACATAAAAAAATAAAAATTAAAGATCAAAAAAAAAAAAAATCAATCGTTAAAGAGAATTAGCTATCAAAAACAAAATATGTCAACACTCCTAAGTTTATCCAAATAGTTTATATCGCTAGACTTTAAATGTGTATTTGTCTACATAAGACTCATTAAAAAGGGACCAATACTAAACACACCTCACAGTATTGGCACATGAGATCAATTCTCTAAATCTTGTTTTTTAATTGGAATTATACTTTAGTTGTTCTGCAAATGTGGATTGAACATCTATTTCATGTGTAAGTATCACCATTTACACACATTTTCATGATTGTCACAATTTAGGCAGAATGGCAGTAATATCTCATAACAGTAATACTGTCAAAACCTTGATGATCACTTTAATTGCTAAAACACATGACCAGAAAGTCAAAAGTATGGACACATTTGACTGAATAAATGTAGTCAATGTCCATACATTTGATTGGTCATATAGATTAGCTTGTTTTAGGCTTTCATACCCCACATGCACTCAAACTGACACACACACACACTCTCACACACACTTCTGCTGAATCTATGTGATATCACTAGAAAGGTTTGATGTTAATTATGATGTTTGTTTTTTTTTTAGTTTGGGTCAAAACCACTTCCTCCATCCCAGTCAGTTTCTGCACGGGAGGAATATTCAGTCCTTGTTTTCCACCCACCCGTCCTCTTCCAGCCTGATCTCTGAGCCCAGAATCCCTCAAAATCATTCGGTCAGTCCCCTGTCCTCCTCTCCTCCGTACAGGAAGCTATTCGTGCCGACAGGTTGGACGTATTCCTCTGTTTTGTCCCAGTCTGAGACCCAGTTTCCTCCGGCTCCGCCCCCTCCAGTCCCCGCCCCATTGGGGTCACCTGATTGGATAGTTGCTCCGTAGCCGCCGCCGCCCGTTGTGCGGTACAGCTCTTCCGTTTCATCCGCCAGCTCGTCCTCTCCCAATATACCACATTTCTCCTCACTCAAGTTCTCTGGCTCCGCCCACGGCTGCTTCTCTCCCGACGCAAAAATACCTGAAATGTATTAGCAGTGACATCATCACTATGATTTATGTTGATATTTATTCATTTAGGATGAATCTCACAAAAATAGCCATGAAATGTTTAATAATAACAATTCCCACCCCTAAAATCCTATTTTTTTAGGAATGCACAAACATTTTTAATGTCAATTTTTTTATTTTTTAATAATTTGTCAGTTTGTTTAAAATTATTTTAATAAATGCATTAATGAATTTATATATAAATTTGAATATATTGAATATATCCTCCTGTCATGTTTAATTTTATTTAAATTAGCATACATTTATATATATATATATATATATATATAAATTCATTAATACAATTATTAAAATTACATTTGTTAAATTTATGCTAGTTTAAATAAAATTAAACATGACGGGGATATTTATTACTGAATAAATAACAGAAAAATGTGCAATAAATTTAATCAAATAAAATATTAATATTACATATTAATAATAAAATATTTTTATTTTTAGAAAATATTTTTATACATTTGCTTTATGCAAAATTAAGTTTTGACCTAGACATTTTGTCATGAGATTCAGCCTTTTAAACCAAAGATATTACACATATAATTACACACCAAAATTCATTCTGAACAATAACTCTAAATATTACATATACAAGATTAGACAGAGATGGATGGAAGGAAATGGACAGAAATATTCACCGTAGAAGATAACTCCACCATAATGAACAAGTGAAGCAATGAGAAACACATATTGCCACTCCTCCCGCGTCTACAGAGAGAAATACACAGGACAAGAATGTATGTTTATGTGTGTGTAGAGTCTGTATTGAGATATCTATGTATTTAAGTGCATGTGTCACCATAACATTTCAGAGAATGTATGTGCAAGTGTATATTCAGATAATATGTGCCACCTAACCCTAATGAGAGAGAAATAAAGGCAAGGGACGATGTGCATGAACAAAATGTGATACGCAGAAACAGAAAACAGAAGAAAACGAGCTGTTATATAATGACTGGAAACCAGAGAGATGGGAAAATGACACATGATCTGTGTCAATGTTGTAAGAAAAAGCATGAGCTGTATACACAATCAGGAACAGACCGTCAGCACAACAAACTCTCTTTTCCTCTGTGTCTATAGTTTAAGGTCAATACCTTGTTTTTGGTCATGGCACCAACAATTAGAGGGCACACCATGCCAGAGAGCGTGCCCACGCCGTTAGAGATGCCCATCAGAATACTGGCGTAGCGAGGAGCGATGTCCAAATGATTTACATTGAACCCTGAAGGTTGAAAGGAAAAGAGTGAAAACTTGGGGTTGGGAAGATTTTTGGGAAGTCTCTTCTGCTCACCAAGGCTGCATTCATTTGATCAAAAATACAGTTAAAATGTGAAATATTATTACAATTTAAAATATTTGACTATATTCTAAAATATCATTTATTTCTATGATGCAAAGCTGAATTTTCAGCATCATTACTTCAGTGTCACATGATCCTTCAGAAATCATTCTAATATGATGATTTGCTGCTCAAGAAACATTTATTATTATTATCAATGTTTAACAGTTGTGCTGCTTCATATTTTTATGGAAACTGTAATTTATTTGGAATAGAAATCTTTTTTAACATTATAAATGATTTTACTGTCACTTTTGCTCAATTTAATGCATCTTTCCTCATTTTTTAAAAGGCAATGTTCTTACCTGAAATGGCAAAACCACTAAATCCAACAGCAAGCACAAGAAACGAGATGGCGACACCCTTAGTGTGAGAGAAACCCACCACCAGAAGAAACGTGGCCTCCATCCCGAAACCTAAAACACGCACAGAACATTAGATGCTTCCGTCAGCCAATCAGAGGCTCCAGAGTGATCAGTCACATGGCATCGCAGCATCCAGACTGTGTACTTTTTTCAATGAAAAGATTAATTAAAGCAACTAAATGAATGCAAAGGCTTTACCTCCACAGTTCATGAGTTTCCTGACGTTTGTGGTGGTCATGATGTTGTGACTCCTCAGGTAGTCGGCCAGCTGTCCTCCGATCGGCACAACGATGGTCATCACCAGATGAGGAAGAGCAGAGATTATGCCAACCTAAAGACAGAGAAGAGCGATGCGTTTCATGTATCAGCCGTCTCAGATGTTTCTCTAGAGGTATGAATTGATTTGTAGAGCAGCTCAGATTATTGGATGAGAAATGTTTGAGTTCATATAACAACAACAATATTATTATTATTATTATTATTATTATTATTATTATTATTATCACAGTATAACCAACACTGACTAATCAAATTATTATTATTATTATTATTATTATTATTATTAATATTATTATTATTATTATTATTAAATGGTCATAAACATAAAAATAATTATTGTTATTATCATATTAGTATTAATTATTATTAATAATAATGATAATCAATATTATTATTATTATGAGCATTATAACCCACACTATGCAATCATTATACAATAATACAATATATTATTATTATTATTATTATTATTAAATGGTCATAAACATAAAAAATAATTATTGTTGTTATCATATTATTATTAATTATTATTAATAATAATGATAATCAATATTATTATTATTATGAGCATTATAACCCACACTATGCAATTATTATACAATAATACAATATATTATTATTATTATTATTATTATTATTATAAACACTGAATAACACTGACTAATCAAAACATTATTATTATTTAATGTTCATAAAAATATATTGTTGTTATATTATTATTATCATCATCATCATCATCATCATCATCACAACATAACCGACACTGACTAATCAAAATATGATTTTTATTATTATTATTATTATTATTAAATGGTCATAAAATAAAAATAATTATTGTTGTTATCAATATATTTATAATTATGAATTATTATTAATAAACTATTAATAAATTATTAATAATCATGATAACAATGATTATAATTATTATTATGAACATTATAACCCACACTGAGCAAAATAATTATTATAACCCACACCAAGCAATAATAATAATAAAACTATTATTATTATGAACACTGAATAACCAGCACTGACTAATCAAAATATTATCATTATTCAATGTTCATAAAAATGAAAATATTAATTGTTGTTATATTATTAATTATTATTATTATTATTAATAACTATTATTAATAATATTATTATGTAATGTTCATGATTCAAATATTTATTGTTATTATCACATTATTCTTATTATTATTAATAACAATTATAATGATGCTAATTATTAACAATTATTATAACCCACACTAAGCAAAACAACAATTTATTATTATTATTATTATTATTATTATTATTATTATTATTATCATCACAGTATAACCAACACTGACTAATCAAATTATTATTATTATTATTATTATTATTATTAAATAGTCATAAACATAAAAATAATTATTGTTGTTATCATATTATTATTAATTATTATTAATAATAATGATAATCAATATTATTATTATTATGAGCATTATAACCCACACTATGCAATTATTATACAATAATACAATATATTATTATTATTATTATTATAAACACTGAATAACACTGACTAATCAAAACATTATTATTATTTAATGTTCATAAAATTTATTGTTGTTATATTATTATCATCATCATCATCATCATCACAACATAACCGACACTGACTAATCAAAATATGATTTTTTTATTATTATTATTATTATTATTATTATTAAATGGTCATAAAATAAAAATAATTATTGTTGTTATCAATACTATTTATAATTATGAATTATTATTAATAATCATGATAACAATGATTATAATAATTATTATTATGAACATTATAACCCACACTGAGCAAAATAATTATTATAACCCACACCAAGCAATAATAATAATAATAATAATAATAATAATAAAACTATTATTATTATGAACACTGAATAACCAGCACTGACTAATCAAAATATTATCATTATTCAATGTTCATAAAAATGAAAATATTAATTGTTGTTATATTATTAATTATTATTATTAATAACTATTATTAATAATATTATTATTTAATGTTCATGATTCAAATATTTATTGTTATTATCACATTATTATTATTATTATTATTATTATTATTAATAACAATTATAATGATGCTTATTATTAACAATTATTATAACCCACACTAAGCAAAGCAACAATTTATTATTATTATTATTATTATTATTATTATTATTAATATTATTATTCAATGTTCATGAAATATTTATTGTTGGTATCATATTATTAATTACTGTTATTAAGAATAACAATAACATTTATTATTATTATTATTATTATTATTATGAACACTGAAAAACCAACACTGACTAATCAAAATATGAACACTATGATTATGATTTGAGCACAGGTACTGTGATCTCGTGTGAAGCTCCAGAGGAGTGTTTTCTCAGGAGAATCATCTGATACTCAGGACACTTAAGCAAACATCTGCATTTGCTCTCCATTTAGTCTGATAGGAGGAACATTTGATTTGCGTCTGCTCTCTCACCTTGCTGATCTCAAACTTAAACACCTCCTCAAAATACGCAGGTTGACTGATGAGCAGCAGGTAAAAGGTCCAACTCCTGCAGAAATTGGCCACGATGATGGCATAAACGGGCATCGATGTGAAAAACCGACGCCATGGAGTGTTGAATTTCTGCATGAGAGGTGAAGAGAGGAGAGAGTCCTTCATTTCTAGAATCAGTATTTAAACATGCACACGTGTGTGTTCGTACCGTCACTGGGTTCATGAGTCCAGCCGTTTCCCCAATGGCATCCTCAATGTATTTCCTTTCCTCCGGGGTGATGGTGGGATGAGCTGCCGGACTCTCGTATGACACCAGAACCCAGAACATATACCAGCAGACCCCAAAACTACCTACAGCCAGAGAGACGGAGAGAAAACAGAAGACATCTGAACACATGTACAACACCATCAGATGACCATCATGCATCAGTTATTAGTGTGTGTGTGTGTGTGTGTGTGTGTGTGTGTGCGTCCTGGTGTCTCTCACCATATACGTAGAAGACTGAGGACCAGCCTGAGTACTGAACCAGAACTCCAGCTAACGGCATGGCGATCACAGCCCCCGCATATGAGCCTGAGAAACAACAACTAATCACATTCACCTACAGACATGTATGCAAACTACATTTACATCTAAAAATATATTAATAAAATTTAAAAAATATTAAACCAATGCTATAATTAAAATAAAACAAGATAATAACAATGATATTACATTACTCATAATAATGATATATTACTCATAATAATGATAAATTATTTTAATTGCTTATTTATTTATTTATTTATTTATTTATTTACACTGAACCAGCACTGACTAATCAAAATAACAATTACATCATTATTGTTATTAACAATTATTATAATTACTATGACTATAATACTATTATTATTATTATTATTATATTCCATGTTAATAATAATAATTGTTGTTGTTGTGTTATCATAATAGTTATTATTAATAACAATAATTATTATTACTATGGTTATGATGCTATTATTATTATTAATATTAATGATTATGAACCCTGAATAATAATTATGTTAATTATTATTAATAACAATAATTTAATGTAATTATATTATTATTATTATTATTATTATATTCAGTGTTAATAATATTATAATAATTATTATTATTAATTATTTTTTGTTTATCATCATATTAATTGTTATATATATATATAGTATTAATATTAATATTATGAACACTGAATAATTATTACCAGTACTATTATTAATAATTATTATGTTAATTATTATTATAAATAACAATGATTTAATTACTATGAGGGTAATACTATTATTATTATTATTATTTTATTCAGTGTTAATAACAATAATAATACTAAAACAATTATTGTTATTATTATTATTAATGTTATTACTGTTTTTGTTTATCATATTAATTATTATTAATAACAATAATTATAATTACTATGATTATAATACTATTAATATTATGAACACTGAATACTTATTACCACCACTATTATTATTATTATTATAGTCAATGTTAATTATTATTATTATTGATTTTATGTTATCATATTAAATATTATTAACAAAAATTGTAATTACTATAATTAGAATTATGTTATTATTATGATTTCTTAACTCAATAATCATACAAAAAAGTAAAACCCAACCAGCAATAATTAACATGATTAAAAGGTTTCTGACAATTTTCCACAGATATGCAACTGCTCAGCAAAAATAATGACCTCACCACAGAACGCTGTTGTGGCCAATCGGCTTCTTTCTAGCGGCGGGGCCCATTTAGCCCAGATCCCGTGGCATGCTGGGTAAGACACACCCTGAGCAGAAGTGACAATGACGGTAAATGAAGTCATAGACTATAATCAGAGCACTGCTGTGCTTTAGTCACAGAAAACCCAGATGATCTACTGTACTGTCAAAACATGCAGAAGAGAGCAAATACTGTGCAGCATGAAACACTGTAGGGGATACACTGTACTTATAAAGTAACACATAATATTGTGGTACTCATGGAAAAAATAAGTTATGTAATATATATATATATATATACAGTGTTGGGGAAAGTTACTTTTAAAAGTAATGCATTACAATATTGCGTTACTCCCTAAAAAAGTAACTAAATGCGTTACTTCATTACTTTTTATGAAAAGTAATGCGTTACGTTACTTTTGCGTTACTTTTTCTCACCGGGGCTGGGCTTGCTTGTTTGTTTTTTAATAACAACAAAAAAGTTCTATTTTTGGCAAAAAGGCCCTTTCACACCAAAAGTGAAATCAATAAGCCTCAGGCTGAAGGAAATGCATATTTACACCTGTACAGTAGAGGGCGCAGCTCAAACAAACCTTTCAGCTGTGCTGCTATTCTGGATTAAAGAAGAATATGATACAGAAGGAAGTTCTAGTTCTTATTTCTAAATCTAATCTAAAGTATTTTTTGCTTATTAGTATGGTTGAATTAGGTATATTGAAGGTCAGCAGCAAAGACATTGGTTAATAATTGAGATTAAATACATAAAGTATATTTGTTTAATTTAATATAGTTTATTATTACAGGTTTGCAAAAATTGTTTTTATTCATTTTGAGGAATACTGAATGTTTTCGTGCAAGTGAGATGAGTAAATGCATGTTCACATTTAGTCTAAAACTACAATAATCATCATGTTCACACAGCGCACACAACACCCTCTGTACTTTATTTCTCTCAATATGGGGACAGGAGATCTGTCAGTCGATAAATGTGAAAAGTAACTTGCGTTACTTATTTGAAAAAGTAACTCAGATATTTTGTTGTAAATTGAAAAAGTAATGCGTTACTTTACTAGTTACTTGAAAAAGTAATCTGATTACGTAACTCAAGTTACTTGTAATGCGTTACCCCCAACACTGTATATATATATATATATATATATATTGTGTTTACCTCCACCAGCCCCTGTAGTATCCTCACTAAGATCACACAGCTGAAGTGAATCCGTGCTGCTGTGGGAATCATCATATTCAGGATAGACGTGGCCACGACTGCAAAGCCAAAAACTCTGAGAAACAGAGAGAGAGAAACATCAACAGTGTTTCATTCATTCTGTTCAGTGTGGTTTAATGACTGGATCACTGACCTGTTGGCGGCAAATTTCTGACAGATAAAGCCTCCAGGAATCTGAGTGACGATATATCCCCAAAAAAATGATCCATGAATCATTCCTACAGTCTCTGGATCCCAGGTGAACTGAGCTTTCTGTAACACAGACACTTTCTTCACTCAGTTTAACGAACAAATTAAAATATAGAACAAAAAAATTATATAATGCATAAAACAATACTGAAATTGCCTTAAATTGTAATATTGCTTTTATTAATGAAATGCACTAAATAAATCAATGTGTATTCAGCAAAAATAAATTAAAACACAAACTAATTAGTTGAGTCATGTGACAATATTGTAGCTTAAAACTGTTTGAAATGCTTATTGTTGCATCATGACATTTCATATACTACTTTAGTATGCAGTGAGTAAATATTGTACAGTATGCAACACTGTTGGGAAATCTTACTTTTAAAAGTAACAAATTATAAATGCATTACTCATGACAAATAAGTCATGTTACATTGCTACAAATAACAAGCACAGTTGTTGTTGTTTTTTCGTTTAGCAGCAGTGTTTTGAAGTTTTTGCATTGCCTCAAGTATGCTTCAATTGTTGTTTTTAATAACAAAATGGATCAAATAAATCAATGCACACCACATTAAGCAAAAATAAAATATATGCCAGCAACATTTTGAAGTTTTTGCAGTGACTTACGTATTCTTCAGTTGTAATATGTTGCTTATAAAATGCATCAAAAAAAAAAAAAAAAAAAAAATCTATGTGCTCTGTATTAAAGGATAGTTCACTTTCAAATGAAAATTACCCCAAGATTTACTCATCCTCAAGTCATCCTAGGTGTATATGACTTTCTTCTGTCTGACGGACACAATTGGAGTTATATTAATAAATATCCTGATGCATCTTCTGAAGGGGAATGATGCATTTGTGTAAAAAAAAAATCCATATTTAACAAGTTAATAAGTAAAATATCGAGCTTCCGCCAGACCGCCTTCCGTATTCAGCGTACAAAGTAAGTGTAAAACTCTTGCAGTTCAAAAAGCCTATGCTACGTCCTACACCTTCCCTATTCAACTTACAGAAAAAGCTTCACTGACGCGACGCCAGTTTACACTTTCTTCATAACTTGAATATAGAAGCCGGACAGGCAGCAGCTAGACATTTTACTTCATAACTTGTTAAATATGGATATTTTTTTTACACAAACGTATCGCTTCACTTCAGAAGGCCTTTATTAACCCCCTGGAGCTGTGTGGAGTACACGTTTATCGCTGATCCCGTTCACTGCCATTATAAAGCTTGGATTCATCAGGAAATTTATTAATTTAACTCAGATTGTGTTCATCTGAAAGAAGAAAGTCTGATACACCTAGGATGGCTTGAGGGTGAGTAAAGCTTGGGGTAATTTTCATTTGAAAGTGAACTAATCCTTTAATTCTAATTTACAACTTACAAGTTAGGTGTCAGCGCCACCTTTTGGGCAAAATTTGTAAAGTGCACATTGTAAAGCGTAATGGTTTGTCATATCTAAAAATCTTTTAATAACATTTTTATGCAGCGTAGTTGCAAAATTATCTGGCACAAAGATCTGATAAACTGAATGGGGAGTTTGAAAATGTATGAAAAAATGTAGAAAATCTAGCTGGAAATTAAAAAATTGACATTGACATGACTCAAGGAAACAGAAATGTTGTCTCAAGTTGAATTGACAAACTATAAACTAAAACATGAAATTGTAAGCTGACATTAGCTATGTTTCCATCCACCTATTTTTTTGCATATTTAGGGATGACTAATAAAAAACATTGGATGCGCATAAAAAACGTATGCACTTAATTGAGGTGGATACATTTTTTTATCCGATTAAAAGACATGCACATAAACTATGTGATGGAAACACAGAATAAATCCCTCATTGTGCAACAAAAAAACCATGTGCCTCAACGGAGGACGTGATTGGATAACTGGACTAACCAGAGGACCAATCACATCACAGCATCTCAAATGTTGGTTCTGAAATGCCTGATCCAAAGTCTGTCATCAAAATGATTTGATATAAATATGTCCCAAAACTGTTTTGCATGATTGCGGTCGCAAACACCAGCATCTGAAGCAATATAATATAGTTTCGTCTCTGAGCTCTGAGATGCAAGTCATTTATGATGGAGGAAAATGAACAATTACAGCAACTTCCATTATTATTACAGATATTTTGCACCAATTTTCTTAGGAAGTGACGATGTTTTTCTCTTGAACACATGGGATGAAAACACTGCTTTATTTGAAGAAAACACCAAATTTGAATGGAAAATCTTGAAAAAGTTCATGAGTTCTGAATTTTGAAACTTACCACAACGTATGGCTTGCCGTCTCTAAAGACGGTGTGGTTGTTCACCATGCTAACGACGGCCACACCCAGGTTACATCGGATACCGAATGAGATACAGAATCCCAGGCCTGACAGTATAGCGATGATGTACCGCCGCGGCAGGCCAAAACACGTGCAGTCCACCACCGGAAGCTCCTTCTCCTCCTGGAGCTCCGGACGACCCTCCGCCGACAACTCGATCGTCTCTCCATTCTCCTGACGCTTCTCTAGAACCCTGACAAACACAGACATCAAACACATTTGGGTCTTTAAACTGTTTCATGCACCTCTAAAGCCTTCAGACTTCAGAATCAGCTGCCTGTGGAAAAGAAAACTGAGAAGAATGTCTTTAATATCTCAAATGTTTCTCCCTAGACAGCAATGAGGGAGCTGGAGGCTTCTGCTGAAGACTCTCGATTCTGAGGTTCTCCTGAGATCGACAGATTTATCAAGAAACCAGAGTATGATCTCAAAAATTTGTTCCAAGATATACTTTGAGCTGCTACACGCTCAATTATTATGGCTAAATTTAATATTTATGTATTTGAACAGCATATAATATAATATTTCCATCCATTTGGATTACACAGATTCAGCACAAACTAATAAATGTAACGTGATGCGTCAGTCATATATAAATGAAAAGAGTATGAAATAGGTCGGATTTCTGTAATAGTGCTAATAAACTGTTAAATATGCAAAAACCAGGTTCATATTATTATCAATCAATCATTCAACCCAATCTCATACATTTTAACTAACTGAATATTGCTTGTTCCAAAGCTAGCCATATTTTAACCATGTTCATTTTTATTTAACTGAATAAATTTAATTGTTTTCAACATTAACACGTTCATGCTGATTCTAAGCAATCTGAATAAATGCATTATGAAAATATGATTACTTCAAATTAAATAGAGTTAATAATAAATTATGCAATGATTTTCTGAGTGCTGAAATGTTTCATTTATCTATGACTGACAAATATGCATCATAATAAGTTTATTAGTTTGTTATGATAAGCTGTGTAATCCAAATGGATGGAAATTTTATATGCAGTTCAAATACATATCTCAAATGGAAGCCTACATATTTTTGTTTACACATTAATAATTCATTTGCACAGCAATAATAAATGTATATATAGCTCTAAACTCTACAGTATGACAATTTCAGTATGCATCTGTTTTTATTTCTTTACTTTAGGAACATCTCAGAGTTGATACCTAATATTAAAATTAACATAAAACTGAAAAAACTCTTATAAGTCTCCTGAGCTCTGAAAGAGCAACTCCTGAGCAGAATTTTCCTCTTAAACAACTCTATAGAGACATTTTATAAGGCATTTTAATGGTGAAAATTCTCATTTAAACCAAGTTTTGGATGTTCAATGGAGCTCATGAAACAAAAATAAGATGCAGAAGTGAAACGCTTCCCAGTTCACATTCATAATGAATAGATGTGTCACATCTAATCCAGATTAAACACACAATAACATGCTCCTGACCACAAACATCACAGAATCACATTAAAGGATTAGTTCACTTCAGAATTCAAATTTCCTGATAATTTACTCACCCCCATGTCATCCAAGATGTTTATGACTTTCTTTCTTGAGTTGAAAAGAAATGAAGGTTTTTGAGGAAAACATTACAGGATTTTTCTCCATATAGTGGACTTCACTGGGGTTCAACGGGTTGAAGGTCCAAATGTCAGTTTCAGTGCAGCTTCAAAGAGCTCTACATGATCCCAGACGAGGAATAAGGGTCTTATCCAGCAAAACAATCAGGTATTTTAAAAAACATTGCACATTGATATACTTTTTAACCACAAATGCTCATCTTGCACTGCTCTGCGATGCGCCACGCATTACGTAATCATGTTGGAAAGGTCACGCATGATGTAGGCGGAAGTACTGCGTAAGGGCGAAAAACTCCTCCAACTTCAAAATTGTCCAAAATCATTGTTTTACCTTTTTTTGTAAAGGTCGTTTAACTTAGTCTTTGCACATTCGCTTTGTAGACACTGGATCGGTACTTCCGCCTACGCCTTTCCAACGTGATTACGTAATGCGTGGAGCATCACAGAGCAGTGCAAGACGAGCATTTGTGGTTAAAAAGTATATCAATGTGCACTTTTTTAGAAAATGACAGATCGTTTTGCTGGATAAGACTCTTATTCCTCGTCTGGGATCATGTAGAGCTCTTTGAAGCTGCACTGAAACTGACATTTGGACCTTCAACCCGTTGAACCCCAGTGAAGTCCACTATATGGAGAAAAATCCTGGAATTTTTTCCTCAAAATACTTCATTTATTTTCAGCTGAAGAAAGAAAGAAAGACATATATACATCTTATATGACATGGGGATGAGTAAATGTTGCAGCTTTAATTATGTAGCGAAGGGGAAGAGGCATTGGACTCTGATCCTGAATGACGAAATAACCTTATAAAATTCATACACTACACGTTTGAGTATAGTGCACAAGTACATAGTGTATAAACACATAATAGTGTGACATTTGGGACACAACTTTAGTGAAGTAACAGCATAATAATTTCCTCATCAAGACACTTTGAGATTTGAGGAATCATTCATGTTTGGAGCACAAACGCACAATCACCGTTAGAGGTTTGAGCACATCAGTAACACTAACATGAGCAGGAATGACTTAAAGACCACAAAATGAATTGAAATTTCATATCAGATGTGTCATAGATCTGGCCTTTGGTACGAGTAGCTTTAATAAAGTAGTGAATGTCCATCCGAATCTCTCATCAGTAAGTACAGACAGCACAACGCACTCATACCGTCAGGTTACAGCACCACTGCAGCTCAGCGCTGATGAAATAATAATGTTCCTCAGAGCCTGAATTATTGATCAAACCTTCTATTTTTGTCTTTTTCTGCCTCTCTTCTCCCTCCCCCTTCATCCATCCATTCTTCCCTTCTGTTCTTCTAAATCAGTTCATCCAGTTCTATTCATCCCATCTACACTGAAAAAAATGCTTTTATACACTCAGAAATTGCTAGTAAATTTCACAAATAATTTCAAAGAAATGCCATTGAATTAAGCATGAAATTTTGAAGTAGAAAGAATGAAAGCGTTCTCTTGTAAAACGCACTCCAATAACTTCAAAAATCATTTTTCAGTGTATGTTCATAGAGGTAAATAGAGATTTTGATGTATTTGACTGAGATGATTCGATTCAATTCAGTTCAATTCAATTCAATCATCTCAGTCAAATACATCAAAATGAGATGCATTTTTACTATGATAAAATAAAATAAAATAAAATAAAATAAAATAAAATAAAATAAAATAAAATATATATAAGATGAAAAATTAAAACTGAAATAAGTTTAAGCTGAGGCACTGCAATGTAAAAAAGAATTGTTGGTTTAACTTAAAAAAAGTAAGTTACCTGGTTGCCTTAAAATTTTGAGTTCATTTAAATTAAAAATTTGAGTTAATACAATGAAGGTGATTGGTTTAATCAACAGAAACTCAAAATATGTTATCTGAACCAAATTAATTATCTAAGTTGATTTGACAAAAGAAAAAATGTTGTGGTAACAAATCATAGAAATAATTTTTTATAGAATAAAAAGCAAACGAAAAAGGACAAAAAAAAAGGAAAAAAAAAAAAAAATATATATATATATATATATATATATATATATATATATATATATATATATATATATATATATATACACCTTTTTTTTTTCAGTTTGCTTTTTAAAAATTAAACTGAAATTAAAGCAAACACTGAAAATATAAAAAGAAAAGTTAACTGAAAATAAAATAATATAAATAACACTATGCAGAGGACCAATTTTGAATGGACAGAAATTCTCAATTCTTACACATTACAGCGTTATTTCAGATTTACCTGCCTGTCATAAAAAAACAAATCAAACTGTTTCTGGTCACTTTATGCATCAGTCAACCAACGTCAGTGGTTCCTGTCCAGAATAAGCCTCAAAGTGAACCAGACTTTCTGCTGGCGAGACACTTTCGCCCTTACACTTATTTTGGCTTCGGTCCGCTGCAGCATTGTGAGGTTAAGTGCTTTGCTTAAGGCACGGCACAGCACAAAACATACAAAGAACCATTTTAACCACAATGGTGAAAAGAAAAAGCACAAAAGCCACACATGCACGGCATCATCAAACGATCAGACACGTTTCTATCGCAGCCGAGGAGAGCGTTTGGCCAATATAATAACCTGTAGATCTCATTTGATCTGATTACAGAGGAATCGATACTCAAGTAAGAGAACTGAGCTTTTAAATGGCCGTTTATACGTAACAACATCCTCACATTGTCCAGGAAGAACTAAGTTTAATGACACTGTTCAGTCCAGTAATAGCAGCCGTGACGTGGACGACCATGATGACATGTGGGCCTTTCCAGGCGAGAGAGAGAGAGAGAGAGAGAGAGGATTTAACTAGCAGCAGGTTAGTTGGAGATCTATTTCAGGACTGGATTTAGACGTTAAAGACTGCTCAAAACCCAGAGAAACAGACAGAGAGAGAGTGAGATTGTGTTTTCCCGTATGCTAATATGACAGTTCAATGAAAGTTGATTTGATCCTTACGAATATAAACACTGATTAAATTAATAAAATATTCATCTGCATATGTCATCATTTAAATATGAAGGCTTTTTGCCCTTGGAGATAAAAAAAATAGTAGCGTACTTTACTTCATCAATCTTTAATCACAAGTTTACTGCAATTTTCTGCAGGAAACTATAAAAGCATCAAATGCCTTCAATAGTCCAGTAATTATTCCATTGACATTGAAGAGTCGATTATAATATTAAATATTGAATGCATTAAGTATTAATTGCCCCATTAATACTTAACCAGTATTAATTAGAAGACAATATTTAACAATTTACTGCTGAAACAAAGGTCAGAATACTCATTTCGTATTCTTCGTATCTTTTTTGCTTTACAATATCCATGTCAGTTCATCTTTTTCACTGAGTTACAGTCTAAAATGCATTATTTAAAGTTCTTTTGCACTACATAATGTTTGGTTTTCTAACTTATAACAGGAACACTGTGAGAGAAGTGTATAGGCTATTATTAATTTAAAATCATTTTATAATTTAACATTCTCAGAAGTAGGTTTAGCTGACAAAAAAATAAGGTACAACAGTGAAAGTGTCACTGGGATGATAAATGCAGAAAATCTTAAAAGTACAGCAAAAATGGTTGAAAAAATATGCTAATACTGTAAATGGTATAATAAAAAATGCCATACTGAAAAATATGCATTTACATTATACCCTCTAAAAAATCCTGGGTTAAAACAACCCAAGTTGGGTTGAAAATGGACAAACCCAGTGGTTGGGTTAAATGTTTGCCCATCGTGCGGGGTAGTTTTATTTAACCCAACTTTTGTTTAAAAATGACTATATGGCTATCTTAAAATGAACCCAAAAGAGGTTGTAAATTAAAAATCAGACACATAATTACTAGAGGCAACAATAATAATCTAACAGTTTATTAATCTTATTATTAGTCTAACATTTTATTATTAGTCTAACATTTCAGTTTATTAGTCTAACATTTATTAATAAGCAATTTAATAAATGTTTATTGTTCATCAAACTTATTAATAAATGTTAATTTCCAACATATTTTGGGTTCATTTTAAGCAAGCAATACAGTCATTTTTAAACAATAGTTGAGTTTAACCCAAACATTTAACCCAATTGCTGGGTTTGTCCATTTTCAACCCAACTTGGATTGTTTTTAACCCAGCATTTTATGCTACATTAAGGTCAGATATATATCTAATTGAACAGGATTTTAAATTATCATTAGGCTTAAAGTAACATAAACACCCTATCAAGTGTAGGCTATTTTTTCAAAAATCTGGGCATCTTCGCATGATGCCATAATGCAGAACGGAAGTGGTCACCTGACAGGTGAAATGTGACGACACAAACCGGACAAGAGTCGCTATTAATAGAGTCCAGTCGAGTTAATCTGTCCACGTTAATAAAGACACCCACATACATAGACACTAGACAAACAACTACACAAATGAAGATCTCTTCAACTTCTGATGACACTGAAACAAGCACCAAAGCATTGAAAGACTGACTTAAATCACGTCTTTATCTTCTCTATGACTATATAGTGTGTTCACGGTCGTGTACCGCAGGTCACCTGCTCTAATCCCACCGGCTCCTTCTACACGCTTATTTTTACAATATATGTTCTGATAAACATCAACTATGCTAAATTGTTTTTAAAAAATCAGAATTAGACCTTTTGTTTAGCCCTATTTTAATACTTTAACCATGCAGAATTAGACATTCCACTGTTAATATGAACACATAAACCGCTTTTGGCATTTTTATAATTGTTTAATGAAGTTTTTTGCCTCTTACCGGTTTATCCTTCCAAGTGTCTTCGCAGCTGCTGCTTTAAATCGCTCAGGTCGGACCTCCATCCTCTACAACTCCACCGCGGGACCGACCGGGACTCTGCGCGCTCCTGCTCTCCTGCGCACAAGCGCTCACCCACCCCCCTTCCACACACACACACACACACACACTAATACTCTCCCTCACACAGACACGCGGGCGCGCATGCACACATACATAAACTTCAGATGCTTAAAGGACGATAACTATAATAGTTTCGAAAGTTTTAATAATCGTTTTAATTCAATGAAGTACAGAAAGGAATGAATCACTTTCAGAACGATTCTTTCCCGCTTATCGACATTGACAGCCAATCAGAATCCATGATGAGCGCGGGCGTTTAAAATAGCAGACGACAAAACTACAGCATGCGCTTATATTTAAGGGTTAGTTCACCCAAAAATGAAAATAATGTCATTTATTACTCACGCTCATGCCATTCCACACTCGTAAGACTGTCTTTAATCTTCGGAACACAAATTAAGATATTTTTTGTTGAAATCCGATGGTTCAGTGCATAGCCAGCAATGAGATTTTCTCTCTCAAGATCCATTAATGTACTAAAAACACATTAAATCAGTTCACGTGAGTACAGTGGTTCAATATTAATATAAAAAAGCGACCAGAATATTTTTGATGTGCCAAAAAAACCCAAAATAACGACTTATATAGTGATGGCCGATTTCAAAACACTGCTTTATGAAGCATCGGAGCGTTATGAATCAGTGTGTCGAATCATGATTCAGATCGTGTGTCAAACTGCTGAAATCACGTGACTTTGGCGCTCCGAATCATGATTCGACACACTGATTCATAATGTTCCGAATCTTCTTGAAAGCAGTGTTTTGAAATCGGCCATCACTATATAAGTCGTTATTTTGTTTTTTTGGCACACCAAAAATATTCTCGTCGCTTTATAATATTAACATTGAACCACTGTACTCGCATGAACTGATTTAAATATGTTTTTAATAACTTTATGGATCTTGAGAGATGAAATGTCATTGCTGGCTATGGAGGCCTCACGGAGCCATCGGATTTCAACAAAAATATTGATTACCGAAGGTCTTATGGGTGTGGAACGACATGAGGGTGAGTAATAAATGACAGAATTTTCATTTTTGGGTGAACTAACCCTTTAATCAAACCATTATCGTGTGTTGGTGTGGACGCTAAGATAGTTCTTGTTTTTGTTCGTAGCCTACGATAACGATAAAAATGTAGTTGTAAAAATCGTTCTATATTTAAAAGAAGAGAGTATACATCAAAACTATAATGATAACTACAAAGGAACGATATCGTTGGAATTACTTTTCCAGCTTATGATCGATAAAAACACTGTCAGCCAATCAGAATCCAATCTGCTTTAAAGCGCTTGAGCATTTAAAGGGACAGTTCACCCAAAAATGAAAACTCTGTCATCATTTACTCACCCGCAGGTTGTTCCAAACCTGTCTAAATTTCTTCATTCTGCGAATACAAATAAAGATATTTGCAAGAATGTCAGTACCCCAAACTGATCTCGCCCTCCGTTGACTAGCATAGTATTCATTATTCCTACTAAATGGGATGCAAGATCAGTTTGGTTACTGACCTTCTTCCAAATATCTTGTCTTCAGCAGAACAAAGAAATACAAGTTTGGAACTACTTGAGGTTGAGTAAATGATGACAGAATTTTAATTTTAGGGTGAACTATCCCTTTAAAGCGACAGATGACAAAACTACAGCACACTTGTGCATTGGTGTGGATGTAGTTATCCTTAAACATAATTCCTGGAATGACAATCCCAAAGGAATAGCAGTGGATCAACTCTTGGAGAAAAGCCAGTGGTATAAGACAATGAAACCAGCATTAGTGAGTGTAAACAATCTAATTTTGCGAGTTGCATCAACTAAATGTTGTTCTAGATTCAGAGAAACAGTTTAATTAGTTAAGTGGAGTTGAAGACATGCTGTGGTTGTGTTTTGGGGTTGTAATGAACATGGGTGGAGGTCTGGTGTCCATGTGTGTCACTGTCCAAGGTGCTGAAATGAGATTAGAGTAAATCTGCAGGAGTGAAGAGCCGGCGTGCTCACATGACTTAAACCCTCCGTGTGTGTGTGTGTGTGTGTGTGTGAGTGAGATCACCCCGATCCCTAACCCTTGCATACACGCACACTACTGTCTATTTTTAATCATCCATAAGGCAAATAAGATGTGAGACACTTAGTGGACACGATATGCCACTACAAATAACAACTCAAGAACCTGAGCTGTGAATATGCCAAGTAGGGCATGATGTTTTGTTGGTCCTGGAACAACATTCCTATCAAACATACTTAGTCATAACCACACTGTAAAAGAGAATTGTTGGTTTAACTTAAAAAAGTAAATTACTGGTTGCCTTAAAATTTTGAGTTCATTGAAATTAAAAATTTGAGTTAATACAATGAAGGTGATCTGTTTAATCAACAGAAACTCAAAATATTAACTTATCTGAAGCACATTAATTATCTAAGTTGATTTGACAAAAGAAAAAAATTAGTGATAACAAATCACAAAAAAAAATATATATATATATTTTTTTTTATTATTATTATTTATTTTTTTTTTTTTACAGTGCACGAACTAACCCTGAAAAACAAGACAGATATGGTGAAAATAAGCCCAAACAGCGAGTCTAATGTTGTCCCTAAAATTTGATTGTCTTATAGGAATGTTGATCCAGTAACACGTTATTTCTGGTTAAAATATAGTCACTATTGCCTATTTCTGAGCAAACAATGATCATTTTTCATTTACTGAGCAATTACAATAAACAACAGGTTTACAAAACTAGAGAACTGATGTACTAGGTCGTAATTGAAGCTAAAGGCCACTATTTTCTAATAAAATAAATAAATAAATTAATTAATTAATAAACAGCTAGACAAAGATTTTTATTGTAAAGAAAGTGATACTTTTATTCAGAAAGGACACATTAAATTAATGATAAAAAAAAATCTTACTTACACCAAAGTGTGTTTTATCGTCCACTGATAATTCAGTTATTTCAAAATACATTAATGTTAATGTATACAGCTTATATTAAATATTAACCTTAATTAATAAATGCTGTAAAAGAATTGTTTGCTGTCATTTCCTGACACCTAATGCAATGCCTAATGTTAATCAAATGAACCTTATTGTAAAGCGTCACCAAATTTTGTTTACAAGAGCAGATGCAGCTGAGCCGAATCGTGTTCTGTTAAGTTGAACAGTATAGTTTGGATTTTATTTACTTGTTTACTGATTGTGAATTTTAAAATTCCTTTCTATTCTTTTCCAGTTCATGCTATTCAAATAATTAAATCCTTAAAGAATAGAACTTTCCAATCACATCTTTGAGGAATGTTACATTCTGTATATTAATATCGAAGGAAATGAACAGAATAGAATAGAATAGAAAACAACAAAATAGAAATGAATAGAATATAACAGAACATAAGTGGACAATAGAATAGAAAGCAACAGCACAGAAAATAAATGAACAATAAAAAAGAACAGAACACAATGGAACAGTGAACATTCTAAACATAAAATATTTAAGAAATGTTACATTTTTCATATTAATAGCAAAGAAAATGCATAAAAAAGAACTAATAGAACATAACAGAACAAACAAAAAAGAAATGAACAGAACATACTAGAGATCAGAAGTAAACAATAGAATAGAATAGAATAGAATAGAATAGAATAGAATAGAATAGAATAGAATAGAATAGAATAGAATAGAATAGAACATTCATATCATGAAATCTTTAAAGAATTTTACATTCAGCAAAGTAACAGCAGCCCTGCATTGTAATCTGGAGAGGTTATTGTTTGCAGCAGAGGTTATAAAAGCCGTATAATGTGTCAGAGGTCATGCCACTTTTGCATGCAGCTGTAAATTGAACCCTCTCACACACACACACACACACACACACAAAGGAAGAGTCACAGCGGGTGTGTGGACGGTCTCAGAGGAAGCTCTTCTCCAGATCCTGGGCTGAAATAGTTCTCAGAGGCGGCGGTCTGGACAGAGAGAGCGAGTGAAAGGGAGACGCTCGCTGAGGAGGTGAAAGAGGAGGAGGGAGAGTGATTATTGAAGGAGTGTCAGAGAGAGAGCCGTAACTCCCTCCGCCTTTCTCCATCCTCTGATGCATCCATCCCTCCATCACATAACCCGAAAACACCGACGAGGACGAGCTGCTCAGATCCAGAGCGATATCTGACAGAGAACGACACAGATTAGAAAACACGTTGGCAACTCCTCATTATGTGTGTGTATTATTAATAATGTGCATTATGTATTATTAATCTACCTGGAGCTACTGAAAGAATAGATCATGTATGCAAATAAGTATTAAAAAGCACACAACGTTTAGGTGAAATAATCATTTTTAAATTTGATTCAGCTTTTTATCTATACTTTGCAATACAGCATGAATTAAAAAAAGACATTTCTTTTTAGAATCAAGTTTTTGCAAAGCATTCTGGGACTGTGACAGATTAATGCCACTATCTAAAAAGTCGACCTAATAAGCTGTTATTAAGATTTGGAACAAAGCATATGTTTTGTAATGTCAGTGTGTGTTATGGTTTTTATAGCAGGGATCTAAGTAGGGTGTGTGTGTACCAGATTCATGTAGCTGAGTGTGTGAATAAATGTTCTTGGAGTAGAAATGGTTGTAGATGCAGTAAACCACAGCCATCAGCGTCAGAGTTCCTGCAGCAGCAGCGATGAACACACCCAGTTTGTTGCTGTTCTTCATCAATTGAGCATCTGTCAGTAGAAAACACACAGTGTTTATCTTTAAAGGGGACCTATAATGCCCCTTCACGAGATGTAATATAAGTCTCTGCTGTCTCCAGAATGTGTCTGTGAAGTTTCAGCTCAAAATCCCCCACAGATCATTATTATAGCTTGTTAAATTTGCCCCTATTTTGCCTGAGCAAAAACACTCAGTTTTTGTGTGTGTCCCTTTAAATGCAAATGAGCTGCTGCTCCCGGCCCGCTTTCCAGAAGAGGGCGGAGCTTTAACAGCTCAACAACAACAAAGCTGGAGAATCTCACGCAGCCAAAATGAGGATTGTCAGTAAGGGTGTTCAGCCTTACATTGTTCAAACCGGAGTCGACACTGATGGAGAGACTCAGGAAGAAGTTACAACTTTTAGACGTTTCTGAATGGTTAGTGGATAAATTTATGTAGTTGCTGTGGAGTTGATTCAACTCATCCACTAGCATGTGCCGTCATGTTCATCTTTTGTGCAAATCCAGTGTTGAATTGACCCTCGTTTACACACTAACTAAAGTTAAAAAAGTGAAATCCCTTTAGACAAAAAGTCTTAAAATTAAGTGTGTGTGTGTGTGTGTGTGTGTGTGTGTGTGTGTGTGTGTCTTACAGGTTTGTTTCAGTGTGATGCGGTCATGATGATCAGAGGTCAGTTCTGTTTCTTCTCCCGGGTCGGTGTTGATGGGATTCTGACCCAGACACACACTCACACACACCAGCAACAGAGTCCACTTGAGCATACTGAAAACACACAGAATCATGATTACAAACAAACACACTTGATTTATAAAGATAACTAGATCCTGACACACATGATAATGAAGCACTAATGAGAGAAAAGCTGTTGATCATCCAGAAGACTTCAGTGTCCTCTAGTGGCCATGAGCAGAACAGCGTTCAGCTTTCATCATCCTCCTCTGGGACTCATTTCATCCTGATGAGTTCACATGATTTTTTTACGCTTCCTTTAGTAGCTCACATAATAATGATTTGGAACTACACGATTATCATTAATTAAAATAAAGCTGAAAAAATATTTGATATATACACACACACACACATATATATATATATATACTAAATAAACTAAACAATTTGTATAGCATTCATAAAAGTTTTCAGGCTCAGGCAGTGATCTGTGCTTCAGATCTTAATACAACACTGACATTTCTGCATGGCAGGGAGTAATTTGCCTCCAAATATAGTAAATTCTACTAAAAACATCATTACAAATTGTTACAAAACATTACACATTATATTTTGAACATCAAAATTTGAAATGCATATTAAACATTATATTTAGGGGTGAAATTCAGGTTGACTTTTTCCAAGTCATCTCAATGGCAAAAAGTGTCCCTGAATTCACCCTATGCATTAATTTAAAAAGTCACTATTCAAATATTTATATAATAAAATCTATAAATTATGCACATCAATTATTTGTCATTAAAAACAGACTAAAGGATAGTGTAAATTCAAATTTCTCATTGCCAGATTGTTTATATATATATTTTCTTTTAAAAAATCATTATTATTACCTTTGCTAAAACAATTATAAGTTTGTCTGAAAGGCAACGAAGTCGATCCAGATGCGAAAGCCACCTCTCATGCATGATTTTTCATTCTAGATCTATATTCTTGTATCTTAAAATGAAATTTACAATAAAATATGAAACAATCAGCACTAAATCTGGATCATGTGCAGATCAGAGCATGTTCTTTGTATTAATTACAAATAATTAAATCAGTGCATAAAGTAAACAAGATTCCACTGAACCTCTGGCCTGATCGGATGTGAATCAGAGGTCACGGATGAGCATAATGACTTCAGCTGCAGCTTTACATGCTCACAAGTCTCCAGATGAGAGTATTCTGCACATTTATATCCTGATCAACTCAACGAATAAATCCAAACAAATACATCACAATTCTACAGTTCAAAGCAAGAATTGCAGGAGCACAACATGCTAAAGATTCCTTTTTGTTTTACATACCTTCCAATGGGTTTCTGATCTCTGTGTTTATGAACTTTTCTCCTCCAGTGATTCATATCTTTCAGCTTTTGAGCATCACTTTGTTTGTGTATCGTCTCTTTCCAGGGTGGAGCTTCACACCATGACAACCAAAGTCCCAGGATCATTGAGCTCCCGCACACGTGATGATGAACGCACATCACCAAAACAGCTAGAGAATAGAGAGGACAGCAGATATGATAGATATATATATATATATATATATATATAAATTTCCTAGAAAAATATTTTTGGTGTGAAATGGATCTGCCCATTTATAAGTTGACTTTTTTTTATATTGTTATTAATATCTCATATATATTTACACATTTTATATATATATATATATATAATGAATTCATAAATATAAATACACGTATATGCAAAATATTTGTAAAATAAGCACTAGATAACATTCACCTTTACAGGGAAAAAAGAAAAAGAAAACGCTCATGAGGTCAAATAACCATTTATACAGTAACAAGATCATCAGGATGCAAACTGTACAAAATGTCTGTCACAAACTGAAAAGAATTGTTTCTGACTTTGACAAAGCAAAAGAAAATACTGAAAATATACTGAAGCATGGGATATTTACATCAAAGACAAGAAATTACCCTTCTAAAACACAGATTTGTCAAGTATTGTAGGCAAGGAATAGTTAAATTATCATTTCATCATATTTATTATTACTGACAAGAACAAATTACAAACAAAGAGCGTTCAAGCTACTGAACAAACACAGAAGACCCATCAAACCCCTGTGAGAGGCAAAGATAACATTACTTCAATGACTATAAGCCATAAAATGTCTGGCCTACGGGTCAGATGTTCGCTTTCAGAAACACGTCTGAGAGAGTTTTTGGAAAAATAAAAAGAGGGGCATAAAAACATCTTACAGGTAAAAACAGGCAACAAAAACATTTCTGTACAATATAAAAACTAAAATTGTTCTGAAAATGTTGTTGCATGTAAATACTTAATAATAAACCAGAATTGCATTTGTGTCACATGCAAACTACAAGAGGAAATACATAAAAAACATTTTTTTTAAACCTTTTTTTTTACTATGGCTGTAGTTTGTGCTCAAAAAAGAGCCTAAAATGTTACACAACAGACACACACAAATCAATTCACATTTAAATAAATAAAAAAAAATCAAATAGTTGTTTTACCCTCATGAAGACATGTCCGTGTCGTATTTTGCATAAACAATTAAGTCTACTTTTAAGACCATTAAGATGAAATATGACCCAGACATTTCTGAAGTGTTGTTCTTGAGATTCACCCAAAACTGATGATGTAGTTTTAAAGGTTCAAAAGCTCTTTTGAAAACACAATGCAGCATTTTACAGATGTTAACTTAAAGACCCACTTAAATAATGACACCGAACACAGAACACATCAGCGTGGATCAATGTTAACATTGATGCTGAGGTTATTATTAACCTTCATGGTTGATGATGACCTTTGACCCTGGCTGTCCTCTTGATTTACCATTGTTTTAAATGCATGACAATGAAGTGTAGATGCACCAAGCATCTCTGGAATATTTAAACATCATTTTGGAATTTTTGGCAATGATTATATTCCTGTTTAGAACTGTTTACCTCACCTCTGTGACTCATTCATCAACAGAGACGAAACACTGGCTGCTCCGTTAGTACCACACAGTTTAAATAACACTGATGGCTCACAGCCATCATAAAACACCTTTATGCAAAAATCATCACATTACTAAACCAGCAGGACCATTAGTAACCAAATGATTGGACCGTTGTAACGATAGTGTTACAGAGTTCACCTGGACCCAGCAAACGCATGAACAGCTCAGCAGTACCATCATTATACGTCTACTTAAAGCAACAGCTCGCTCCAAAAAAGAAAACTGTCATCAAAGTCGTTATTCCAGGTGCATATAAACAAGAGTTTTCACATGTTTAAACCAGGAAGTAAGAAGGTGGAAGTCAAGATCTTCACATACAGTAACTATTGTATGGCTTCAGAAGTCTTTGAATATAACCCACACTCTGTTTTGGAGCTCAAAAGTTGTCAATTACTGTTTTACAGAAAAGAGCACAAGTGGCGAGAAGACGATATATAATGATCTGAATGACATTAAGAGGACAGAATCATCTTTTTGGGGTGAACTAACCCTTTAAAGTCAGTTATTTTTGTGCCCATCTGTATGCATGTACACATTAAAAATGATTGTTGCCAACAGCAAAGGACTACAATAAAATGATCTTGACTGAAATAGATCCATCACAGATGTCAGTTTCTTCCCTCTCGCTTTCTCATAACACACTTGACTCGTGACATTCTATGTGGCCGTTTTGCAAATGTGAATCATGGTTTCCCTCGAGCAGGGGGTGAAAAGTGTCAAGAGGGGTCAGGTCCGTTTCTGTAGTGGCACACGGCTGGTATCTGGCCTCAGTGTCTGTGGGCGCCTTGTCGAGCCGCTCGAGGAGGAGGGAATGCAGGTATCCGATCGGAACAGGAAGGAACGCAACAATGATGAGTGTGATCAGGACAGCAAGAGCCCAACCAGGATAAGGGAGAACTTCTTTAGAAGCCTGAGAGGAAAGTACAAAAGCAATGTTAACCAAAGTCATAGACATAAGAAATAAGTCAGAAAAACTTTATTTTTTTTAATAAAGGCATTTATTGAACCTTTAGCAAAACCTAAAAATGTGTTTGCATATGCATGTGATTTCTCATATTATTAGTGAGAATATGGAGGATCCTCAATTCACAGGATTAAACGGAGCAAAAATAAGCAATTTGGAGCAAATGCTGATATTTATAAGGCTAAAAAGTAAGATGAAATTCTAATCGCTTGTAATGTAAATCAATTAAATTTTACATTATAGCAGATACTTGCATAAAATGCATATAAATATCAGTCATCACTGTGTATGCCAATAATATGTCTTAGTAAGATGATATTTAAATGCGTAGTTTTAGGATCAATGCTCTGTAGTTTTAAAACACAATGCAATGCAATGATGATTGAGAGAGGAACAAATAAAGCTTACTCAAAAGCCTGATGGATCATAAGGAGCACCAGAGGAACCTTTTCATAGTTCCTAGAACTATTGGCTGAAGTACCTGGATTTTGTCGCACACAACAAACACAGCTTTGATCACAGCATCGTCCATCTACCGGTTTTTAGTGTTTGTAAATGCCGCATTTAAAGACGCCGCTGTCAGACGCTTCAGAGTTCCTATTACCGGTGCAAATGCAACCAGGAACATGACCCGGGGGAGAAATTAGTTCTCGGGGAACTATCCTAGTAGTGGCTAGTTCCTATAACTGAGTTCCTAGAACTACTCGGTGCGAAAGCCCCTATAATTTGAAAGTATTTTCCTACAAAAATGATAATCAAAGTAACATGATAATCAAGTAAACAAAGTTGCTTCAGTCCAGTAAATGTTAAACTAGAAATATTACTAACACTATAAAAGTTATTCTTATGTTTACTTGATAAAAATCAGTAAAGATTTCACAGCAATAAGAGGGTGGTGGACGTTTGTACAATTATACTAAAAGGCCTTTTACTTGCTAAAAAAGTATAAACTACCAATCAGATGACAGGTTTTTCTACAAAGTTTTGATCATGTTAATAATTTAGAGGCCTTAGAAATGAGCATATTAAATATGTTACAGTGGCTTTAAAGGGTTACATTTTAAGGTAATGGTTTATTTATAAGAGCATGCATGTTATTTTACCTTTTCTCTATTCCAGGCAGTGTATGTAGGGCGCTCCAAGACCATCTTTAGCAGACTGGCACCCAGGAGCCCCAGCATAGCAATTGGACACACGTACTTCCACAGGTACTTGTACACCACTGGAACCGGCCGATTCAACATCTGTTTCAGGTCCTCTAAAAACCTGCATTAAAAAATACATCTCGTTTATGCATTAAATCACATAACACAACACTTCTACCAAAGCACTGAAGGTCTGTGATACCTGTCTGCTCCATAAACCCAGGCGACGCTGATGGTCTGAAAGATGACAACGATGATGAGCGGAAGTGTGGCGGAATAATCATCGAACATCGCCACGAAGTAGTTTCCACAGCGCTGAGTGAACATTAGACCGATCAGAAAACCCACCACACAGCTGCACACTGACAGAGAGAGAAAAACACAAAGATTAAACAGAACAATCACATTCAAACTACAACAATACTGATTAAAACTAAAAAACACAACTTAAACAAGAGTCAAAACAGAGAGTTACCTGTGAAGAGGAGTTTGTGATTGCGTAGCGTCTTAAAGGTGTCCGTTAGTGGTGTCAGTATTCCGGCCATGGTGCCGAACATGGTGGACAAACCCAGATTGAGCAGCATGAGGAAGAACAGTGCAGACCAGAACGGACTCCCGGGAAACAACGTCATGGCTTCCGTGAACGCTATGAACGCTAAACCCGTTCCCTCAACACCCTGAGAGAGAGAACACAAACATCAACTTCAATGTGAGGATCACTTTAGAAATGAGAATAACCAGAGAAATGACCTTTTCAGACTTTATTCATTTCCATTACTTTATTTTTAGGCCTGGAAATCATATATTTGGGTAATACTTTATTTTAAGGTTGCATAGTTACACATTACTACATGTACTTACTATAATAATAACTGTAAATTGTGAATAATTGCAAGTAACTAGAGTTACCCAAACAATAACTCCAGTAAATACAAGTAGTTAATTAATATTACGCAGTACTTATTTGAGTAAGTATGATTAATGTAACTAAGTCACCTTAAAAAAAAAAAAAAAAAAAAAAAAAAAAAAAAGTACCCTATTTTTTTTTTTTTATATCCCCTGCCCTAGCAACCCCCCAAAACATTCCAGCACTGGCCTAACAACCCCCTAAACATTCCAACAATGCCGTAGCAACCCCCAAAACATTCCAGCAATGCCTTAGCAACCCCCCAAAAATTCCAACATTGTCCTAGCAACCCCCAAAACATTCCAACAATGCCCTAGCAACCCCCAAAACATTCAAACAATGCCCTAGCAACCCCCAAAACATTCCAGAAATGCTCTAGCAACCCCCAAAACATTCCAACAATGCCCTAGCAACCCCCAAAACATTCCAGAAATGCCCTAGCAACCCCCAAAACATTCCAACAATGCCCTAGCAACCCCCAAAACATTCCAGAAATGCCCTAGCAACCCCCAAAACATTCCAGAAATGCCCTAGCAACCCCCAAAACATTCCAACAATGCCCTAGCAACCCCCAAAACATTCCAGCAATGCCCTAGCAACCCCCCAAAAATTCCAACATTGTCCTAGCAACCCCCAAAACATTCCAACAATGCCCTAGCAACCCCCAAAACATTCCAGCAATGCCTTAGCAACCCCCCAAAAATTCCAACATTGTCCTAGCAACCCCCAAAACATTCCAGAAATGCTCTAGCAACCCCCAAAACATTCCAGAAATGCTCTAGCAACCCCCAAAACATTCCAACAATGCCCTAGCAACCCCCAAAACATTCCAGAAATGCCCTAGCAACCCCCAAAACATTCCAGAAATGCTCTAGCAACCCCCAAAACATTCCAACAATGCCCTAGCAACCCCCAAAACATTCCAGAAATGCCCTAGCAACCCCCAAAACATTCCAGAAATGCCCTAGCAACCCCCAAAACATTCCAACAATGCCCTAGCAACCCCCAAAACATTCCAGAAATGCCCTAGCAACCCCCCAAAAATTCCAACATTGTCCTAGCAACCCCCAAAACATTCCAGAAATGCTCTAGCAACCCCCAAAACATTCCAGCAATGCCCTAGCAACCCCCCAAAAATTCCAACATTGTCCTAGCAACCCCCAAAACATTCCAGCACTGCCCTAACAATACAACTGCATTGCGAGTTTCGCATCACTCACATTTTCATCAGAAAATACAGCTCCATATAATGTACGTGTTAAGTACCTGTTTCAATTCATCCTCCAGGCTGCAGGCGGTGATGTTGTAATCAGGGATCTTCAGATGCTGGCCCTCAATCCTGTACCAGTTTTCATAATCATTCAATGTGATGCTCTTCACATCTGAAGCATTGATGCGGAGGCCAGGAAGAGAAGCGTTGGATATCGCGTCCAGATTACTGCAACATACACAACCAGTCATCTAAGCATCTTAAATAACTTCACCATCGTTAAACAGTAGGTAACCATTTTGATGCTTTATTGCAACAATACCCAAAATCAAATGGTGCATGTTAGCTATTTTACAACACAATTTATTAAAATATATTTGAAGATCAAACAATCCCAAATCATTTTTGTGTAACATACTAACCGTTTGACACACTCAGTGGCGATGGTTTTGGCTCTGAAGCCCAGCACGGCAAACACCACCAGCGTGGCCAGCACAGATGTCATGAAGTTGACGCCGGACACGGTGAAAGCGTCGCGATGGCAGTTGTTGTTCCGTGGGTTGTAAGATGAGTATGCGATCACAGAACCGAAACCCAAACCCAGAGCGAAGAAGACCTGAGTCGCCGCCTGACGCCACACCTGAACATCAGCCCAGATCTCCAGCTGAGAGAAATTAAGTTTGTTTAAACTCACTTAGGGAAATTGATTGTGAACTGCTTCCAAGTTACATTAAACATGTCACACTATAATAATAATAATAAAAAAAAGAAGAAATTCATTTTAAGCAGTGTTTGTCATAGTTTTAGTTAACAATTAAAAAATTTTTGGTAATTGAAAAAGTTTCAATTCAATAAAATATAAATATTTAAATTAAAAAATTGTTGCCTTGGCAATTAACTGAAATAATTCAAGTGTAAACTGAAGTACTAAAATTACAGAACTAAAACGAAAAAAAGAGGAATATATATTAAAAAAAATTAAGAATGATAAAAATGACAAGAGCTCAGAAAATTACTAATGCTAAAATAAAAATTGAAAATATAAAAAAAGGCAATTCAAAATATTAATACATACTATTTCAGTACATAAATACTACTAAAACAAAACTGATTTTTAAATAAATAACATGACAAAACAGAAGACACGGTTTTAGTGTCTAATCAATAAATCCTGCCCATATTCTGGAGCTCAACTCAACATAGTGCAGAAAGCAGTCATGTGTTCATCTACATACTCTGGGGTAAAACATGAATTTGATGCCCTCAGATGCTCCATCCAGCGTCACACCTCTGATCAGGAAACACAGCAGCACCACGTACGGGAACACGGAGGAGAAATACATCACCTGCACACAACCAATACTGATCAATATCACCAATAATCAAATTACAACACAAACACAAAGAAAGTCTGATTTAAAAAGCTTGCCATTTTTAAATTATTATATTTTTTAAAACAACCTTTCTTTGCATTTTTTTTTTTTTATTCATAGAAATAGTACATTTTTTGTTTTTAATTTCTTTTCCTTTTTTATTGCATTTTTTAAATCAACCTTTCTCTTATTTCTATTAATTTGCATTGAAATAATATTTTTTTATTTTAAAATTATAATGTATTTTTTAAAAATCAAACTTTTAAATAACTATTTTGCATATGAATGGTACACTTTTTAACACTAATGTGACAAGACACAAACCCACACTCAGAGTACCTTGCCGGTAGATTTGATGCCCTTGTACATGGCCAGACAAACGATGACCCAAGCGGCCAGCAGACACCCAGTGATGATGGGGTTGAACTCTCCCGTTTCATCAATGGAGTCGGTGATGTCCAGAGCTTTACGGTACCAAAAATACGCTGTGGGAGAGCTGGCCTCACATTCCTTCACCTTCACTATGAGTGAAAACAACAAAATCTTTTCTTCACATTTCTGGCATCAGTTCCTCATATCAAATCTCTAAGTGACTATTACTCCAATTTTAACTTGCATAACACACACACTCCTAATCCTTACCAGTGCTGTTGCCTACTGTTGGACAGTCTTCCCATGGGAGAGAATACCGGAAAGAGTTTCCCAAGTAAAAAATACTCCAACCGATGATGACATTGTAATACAGAGCTACAAAGAAACACACCTGGGAAATAAAAAGCGATGTATTAAAGGATTAGTTCACTTCAGAATTAAAATTTCCTGATAATTTACTCACCCCCATGTCATCCAAGATGTTCATGTCTTTCTTCAGTTGAAAAGAAATGCAGGTTTTTGAGGAAAACATTCCAGGATTTTTCTCCATATAGTGGACTTCACTGGGGTTCAACGGGTTGAAGGTCCAAATGTCAGTTTCAGTGCAGCTTCAAAGAGCTCTACATGATCCCAGACGAAGAATAAGAGTCTTATCTAGTGAAACGATCGGTCATTTTCACAAAAAAAAAAAAAAACACAAATGCTCGTCTTGCACTGCTCTGCGCCATGCATTACGTAATCACGCGTTATGTAGACATAAGTACCGAGCAAGTGTTTACAAAGCAAACGGGCAAAGAATAAGTCAAACGGCCGACGATGTCGGAAGTTGGAAGAGAAAATGAGATGGCGTTTTTCGCCCAACCGCGGTACTTCCGCCTACGTCACCCGTGACCTTTCTACAGTGATTACATAATGCATGGTACATCACAGAGCAGTGTAAGACGAGCATTTGTGGTTAAAAAATGTTTTTTTTTGTTTGTTTTGTTTTTTTAGAAAATGGCCGATCGTTTTGCTAGATAAGACTCTTATTCCTTGTCTGGGATCATGCAGAAGCTGCACTGAAACTGACATTTGGACCTTCAACCCGTTGGCAACTGCTGAAGTCCACTATATGGAGAAAAATCCTGGAATATTTTCATCAAAAACCTTCATTTCTTTTCAACTGAAGAAAGAAAGACAAACATCTCGGATGACATAAAGTGAGTAAATTATCAGGAAATGTTCATTCTGAAGTGAACTAATCCTTTAAAGAATAGATGATAATTTTGTGTATTTTGTCTGCTATTTAAGTTCACAATTGCAGTATTATATTTTCAGCAATGCATGTACCGGCGCAACTGACCAATAACGCTAGAGATTACTCACCACACAGCTGGAGTAGCCAATGCCAACCAGTTTTGGAGAAATGTGTCTCCAGACGCCGATGCTGCCCTGTCTGATGCTCTGACCTGCCGCCAACTCCAGGAAAAACAACGGCACTCCAACCAGCACCATCAACACCACATACAGTAAGATGAACGCTCCTGAAAGACACGAAAATGAACTGGATGGTCTTTTCATCAAATACTGGCATAATCAAATCGATCTCCTCCTCACTCACCTCCTCCGTTCTGATGGCAGAGGTACGGGAATCTCCACACGTTTCCCAATCCCACACTGAATCCGACCTGAGCCAGGAAATATTCCACCTTACTGTCCCAGCCATCTCGGGCCGTTTCCAACACGACCTCCTGCTCGACCCCTAAGCCCAGTTCAGCCTCGTCCCGCCGGTCGTCTGCAGGTAACGGAGGCTTCTCTGACGTCATCTGAGAGAGAAACACAGACTTGTTTTCACATTCAAACAAATCACACCTAAGGCCACGGCGCTGTTTGGAGGATCTGTCTTTGTTATAAAATATGTTGCTATAAAAATCGATCTTATCTTGCCAGTTGAGTCATAAAACTGCTCAATCACGTGTGCGGATTCATGTCTGATGGCTATTCAAGTTCATTTCCGTCTGAGTAATCAGTTCAAACAAATGATGGAGTAAAAACTACATGAGAAGAAGTGTTGATGTGCACACGGTTTGATCAGTGAAACTGAGATTACTGGATGTGGATTTAAAAAACTGCATATCCGTGCAGTTTGCTTGTAATATGCAACATGAAGGCAAAACACTTCAGGTTCAATTTATTCTTGCATTTACAGGTTACTGTATAACGTCAATGATGACAAAGCATCTTTCAACGCGCTTCTTTGAAAATACAAATTACAACATACTACTGTATATAATTATACTATTAATCAATATACTATTATTATCATCATCTTCATCATCAACAATTATAAAAAGACCAGTTATTATAATAATAATAATAAAGTGGTTTAGTATCCAAAACAAAACAGTACAAAAAGTAAAATAAAATGGACCTAAATGAGATGAGCTCACTTTAAATGTCAAAAACAGTCTGACTACAAAAAAAAAAAACAACACAACGAACACACTCTTTATGGTTTGGAAAACATTTTTAAATTCCCTGACATTTACGTGTTTCCATCACCATGGTAAGCACGTGTAGGTGTAACTGCGCATGCGCAAGTGTCTAATCCTGACAGCAGGAAGCATTGCTTAACTGCCACTTTAAAACCACTTTAAAACAAGCATTTAATTGATTATATGCATAAATAAGCTTTCCAATACATGATTAATTAAAACCAAACGCTGTGGAGTGAGATCTAACACTACAGAACCGGTAAAACATGAAACTAAAATTAAATAATCATCATATTAGCACGTAAATCAGTATAGCTTAGTATTAATGTCCATGTATGCATAGATAATATATACATTAAGTAAATTCTCACCGCTGTTTTTTCTGTCTTTAATTCTTTCCTCTCAAACGCTCGTACACGTGTAAATGGCGCGAGCTATTGTCACCGGTTCACACGTGCGGCTCAAATCTTCCTTTAAAAAATCACTTCACAACTTCCCCAACCGAACCGTACAAATACACACTATAGAAATAATGATTTAAAGTATCGAGGAAGAGAGAAAGACTTTATTTTGCCCGCGTTTTATTCTTCCGTAGTGATTGTGGGTTTACGGAACCTCAGGCAACACCCTCCCGCGCGCGTCCTAGGCCCCGCCCACTCACTGTTGCGCGTGAGCGCGCCTGCTGTAGCCTGAAACATCACCTCATTAGTTTTTAAACGTAGTAAGTCAAAGTATAAAAGTTTTTTTTTATGTATAGTTATTAACCTGTATTATAAAAAGTTAAAGGTTAGTAAGAAACGCTAAAGATTAATGTTACTCTTCTTTCTATTTCGGTATTTCTACACATTTTCTCCTATAGAGAACCATGAATTGTTTATTTATATTTTTTATTATGGTTTTCCATATGTTGAACTGTTGGCATGCGGTTCTGAATTTCCTCTAGAAAGTTTTACTTATGAATGATGCAATCAGGTAACAAAATTACACTGAGATTAAAGTCACCAGCAGGTGGCGCTGTCAACTTATGTTATGAAGCGCTTTGCATCTTATTTTACTGTCAAAGTGACCCAACTGACCGGGACACATCTTATAAGTTCTCATTTAAGAACTTATTCTCAAAAAAGCCTTGTCAGGGTTAATAATTGCCTTCAATTGTTCAAAAGATTCATTTATATAAGCAACATAAACTACATCTGACTATTTTTGTAAAACTGCGTTTTTCTGCTATGAAAATGTCATCTAATTTAATGAGTGGATCATAATAATCAACAATCTTTGTTATAACCTACCTCTCTTATTTGATAATGTAGCAGATTCCTCTATGAAAACCTCTTCGTTGTCCTCTGAAGATCATACAAATCAAAGAAATTATCCAAGACTTTCAAAATTCAGCTGAAATGTCAGGACCCAAAAGATCAGTAAAGCAATAAAATGCGTCGGGAGTAAATGATCCTATTCATTTTAAACTACAGGTGATGTTTCGGTCCCGAAGAGAAAGTTCATTCCTCTGGAGTTTATTTTGCCACGTTGTTGAATCCTTCCACATTCCAGCTGTCAGTCACAAATAAGAACCGCCCACCAGACCAAAACACAGTCTGGCCTTGAGAATTCATGCACGGAAAACGCATGTGAAACAAACTGCAGATATGACCTCAAAGCTAACAAACATAGACTAAAAGCTACAAAACTCCATTTTGATTTCATTAACTTTTCAACTAAAGGGGATATGTAGTAAAATGCAGTGTTGGGGAAAGTTACTATTAAAGTAATGCATTACAATTTTGTGTTACTCCCTAAAAAGTAACTGCGTTACTTAGTTACTTTTTATGGAAAGTAATGTTACACGATACTTTTTCTCTCCTGGGCTGGTTTGTTTGTTTTTAATGACAAAAAAGTTCTATTTTAGCAAAGTAAAGGCCCTTTAGTGAGAGAAATGTATGGAGTATGGAGTGAATTTTGTACCATAATTAAACAAACAAATCCAGCATTTTGCAAACAAACTCAATCTGCTTTGCCCAGGGAAAACTCGACTCACAAACAAACAGAAAGCAATGTGTAAATACAAAGGTCAGTTTGAGCAAGAACGTAGAGGAGTATCAAATGTATTGTGTTTTACAAATATAAATAAATATTTTACAAATAAATACAAGCCATTCCACAAATTGCATTTAACATGTGAACAAATACCAAACCTATAGCATATAAATTCATACCTGTCTGTTACGATTGTGAGACACTTGCCTTTTTATGAGATCTCTTGGCTCGATTTATTTTCATAAATGTGTCCAGGCAGATTTTCTCACAAATGCAGTTGAGCAACTTCCTCTTCCAAAACAGCAGATGGCGCTATGTTTTAAAGAATTAGAATTACAGTCAGGGGAGTACATTAAATAAACAATCATAAAACAAATACATAAATAAAATTAACCAGACAAATTTAAAAGATAGAAATAAAAGTTAAATAATATGAAAATTTTTACAAATAGAAGCACATTTTACAGCTTTCTTATTTTTTAAACAAAATATTGTATTTAGGTATTGTTTGATTTCTGATTTTAAAATTAAAAACAAAGAATTATTTCCTCCAAATTTACATTTATGAATGCTAAATTTAGCTAAAAGAAGCAGCAGATTAATTAAATAATATTCCTTATGATAACATTTGTTATAGAAGAGCTAGAAAGCAAGTGCAAATCCTGGCAGTGGCAGGTCGCAGTGTCACTTCCGGTGGAGTATTTTTTTTTTAAATAAAAGATTTGATGATGCATATTATGTACCAGCAAGCAGATGCGACCAGAATATGAACCCAATAAGCTAAATTGCGTAAGCATTTTCCCATTTTTATTTATTTCTTTAATGTGATCTCACATTTGCCCATTTTCAGTTTTGTAGCTATTACAAAACTTTTCTATACTTCATTGAACTGCCAAATTTCCATTCATCACTTTATTCACTTACGTGCATTAAATGAATGTAAAATAACCTGCCAAAACTTACATAACCTCAAAGCCACAAGGATCATAATTTAAGATTAATTAATTTCTGATGTTTGTGTGTTGCACGGCTTCTGCCATCAGTCAAGGGAGGCAGTCTCTTTAGAGAAATCACTGGATGAGAAAATTATCAATATTACAAAAATAAAACAATGCAAGTATTACAAAATGTGACATTAAAAAAATTGTAAAAGTCAGTTTTTATATAATCAAAAACAAAACTTTCAGAAAGAAGTCTAAGGAAGGCAGAAGGCAAGTGTCTCACAATCATAACAGACAGGTATGCATTTATGCTATAGGTTTGGTATTTGTTCACAGGTTATATGCAATTTGTAGGGTGGTTTGTATTTATTTGTGAAATATTTATTTATATTTGTAAAACACAATACATTTGTTACTCCGCTGCATTCTCGCTCAAACTGTATTTGCACATTGCTTTCTGTTTGTTTGCGAGTCGAGTTTTCCCTTTGCAAAGCAGATTGAGTTTGTTTGCAAAATGCTGGATTTGATTGTTTAATTATGGCACAAAATTCACTCCATAATAAAGCCTCATCAGGGTGAAGGAAAGGCAAATTCACTCCTGTACAGTAGAGGGCGCAGCTAAACAAACCTTTCAGCTCTACACAGATTACTTCAGCAATAAAAACAAAAAAATGAAAAGCAAAAGTGAAGTTTATCTAAAGTCATCTTTGATTATTATTTTGGTTGAAATGTTGCTTAATAACGTAAGATTAAATAAAATATATTTGTGTAATTTTATATTTAATGCATGTTTGTGTAAATAGGCTATTCTGAGTTTGCATTTCACTGCACTGTTTTTGTGCAAGTGACATGAGTAAATGTATGCTCACATTTTAGATTTTTCCTCAAAATGGCGACAGGAGAGCTGTCAGTCAATAAATGAGAAAACAAAGTAACTTGCGTTACTTATTTGAAAAAATAACTCAGATATTTTGTTGTAAATTTATAAGTAATGTGTTACTTTACTAGTTACTTGAAAAAATTAATCTGATTACTTAACTCACATTACTTGTAATTAGTTACCCCTAACTTAATGAGACTTAACGAGCCAAAAATAATGAATAGAAGTTTAGAAATAAAGACAGAACAGTCATATCTCTCACCTAACATATTTTTTGCTTCTCAGATTACCTTCATCTCTCCTGTGATATCTGTGAGAAGAATGTCTGGGCGGTTAACACGCTATCAAAATGCTTCTAGTTTTGAGATTACTAGTCTGAAGACAACCGTCTAGGAATCAGCAGTGTAATGCTGAGGTGAGTATAAGAGAGAAGATTCTTGTGCGATTTTATACATTTTCTTGTTCTACATTTGTTTAAAGAATTTTACAGATGAAGGAAATGATCAGACATGGCTTGTTTGTCAAATTCTTCAATAGAAACATTCATGTGTGTCTCATTCATGCCATTCTCTTCTGCTTATTTTAAAACTGAAAATTCTGTCATCATTTACTCATACATGCCATTGAAGTTATTGATTTAGGCCTAGTCTTTATGCATTTAGTTTGGATAGAGGTGGAGGGCGACATTTTTAGCAAATATGATCTTTAGTTTGGGTATTTTAATCACACAAATCTACGATTGGAATATTGTACGTTGACTTTTTATGGTGCTTTCTGTAATTGAGCGTAAAAGAGCAGCATGAACTGTTGATGAACATCCTAATCTTCTTATATCTCCTTTTTTGTTCCGTGGAAGTCATATGGGTTTGGCATAACGTGACAGGATATTCATTTTTGCCTGAACCGTTCCTTAAATGAGTCAGAGTTTCTGTCTGTTTATTTTTATCTGTCTCAATACTTAAAGAAGTGCTTATTTAATTGCTTATTTAGCTCATTGTATTACCTTAATTCTTCATAATAAAGCGTCTGAGATGAGCTCTCTGTGCATCAATGTAAAAGTGAAGGTCGGTGCTTACAGTGTTTGTAGATTTGACCTGGCAGGAATTCCAGCCTGCAGGCAGTCAGACAGGTCGAACAGGATGAGAGAGACAGGGAAGGTGTGAAAATGACACATTCTGATGCTATTGAAACATCATCAGTCACATACATTTGAACGCCCACGTCACATATGCATGTGTTTCCACAGGTGTGTGACAGTCGGTGGTCTTGATGGGGGTGATATCACAATACCTGCTTACTGTGAGTATCATCAAGTGGTTTCATCCTGCAAGGCGTGAAGAGAGTCCTTCATGCAAAAATTGCCAGTCCAAAAATTTGAGGAACAATTAATGTCTTAGTTTAATACTTAAGAATTAAATATTACTTATATAACAATTCGGACTACAACAAACAGCTGGTAGGGACTACAACAAGCTTCTTCCTGGGTTAGTGACATCACAAACCCTAAAATTTACATAAACCCCCGCCCCCGAGAACACGCAACAAAGGGGGGTGAGGCCATGTTGGGCTGCTTTAGAGAAGAGGAAGAGTTGTCGTAGTAGAGTGTTGTTACCATGCCGTCATTTTATGCCGGACTGCTTCACAAACGAGGGTCAATTCAACACAAAAGATGAACATGACGGCACATGCTAGTGGATGAGTTGAATCAACTCCACAGCAACTACATAAATTTATCTACTAACCGTTCAGAAAGGTCCATAACTTCTTCCTGAGTCTCTCCATCAGTGTCGACTCCGGTTTGAACAATGTAAGGCTGAACACCGTTACTGACAATCCTCATTTTGGCTGCGTGAGATTCTCCAGCTTTGTTGTTGTTGAGCTGTTAAAGCTCCGCCCTCTTCTGGAAAGGGGGCGGGAGCAGCAGCTCATTTGCATTTAAAGGGACACACAAAAACGCTGTGTTTTTGCTCACACCCAAATAGAGGCAAATTTGACAAGCTATAATAAATGATCTGTGGGGGATTTCTTCACAGACACATTTTGGGGACACTATATTACATCTTGTAAAAGGAGCATTATAGCTCCTCTTTCACATTAAGGGTTTGTTTAAATCACTATTTTTTACTAAGTATGAGCAACAGCAATGGTAACTTGGCAAAAAAATAGGCTCTCTTACTACCATGTCATTTAGCAGTTGCTCTAATCCAGATTGAAATGATATTGATGAAATGAGGTGAACAGATGCCGAACATGCACTACAGAGAGTTATAATGCTGGCTAAAGATGCACAAGATAAATCAATAGAAATATGCACTACCTAATAGGATTAAACAAGTCAATGCAAGACTTTTTTCATGGTTGTTCAAATTCCTTGATAAAGGTGAGCCTTGAGTCAACGCCTGTAGTTTGGGAGGTTGTTTTTACATGCATTCGATGCTTTCATATGGGCGTAAGGACAGTAAGTGCTTAATGTTTCTGTAAGGGAAACAGGGTGTGTATAGTTGGAATTTGAAGTCAGCATGAAATCTGAATTGACTCTTGACGCAAAAATTCAATCACAACCACTTTCACTTCATTTCATATTTTCCTCATTGAACATCCAGTTTCGGTCAGAAATATATCATATTACAGATGTAAAATGAATGCCGTTTTATTTTGACTTGCATTAAAAGGTGCTAATTGTATGTGCATAATGTTTCAGAAAGGTAAATTATCAATTAAAGTTAATTATCTATATCAAAGTAATTAAATAACTAGAAAAGGTAGTTGAAGAGGTGATTCATGCGTGCTGCTGATTGCCGCGTTGCCATGTTGTATGTTTATCTTTTTTACAGCCTGATATCAGTGATGTTGATTTTTTTGTTTTTACTCTATTTTTAATCCAGCGGCTGGTGAGTTTTTCTCTGGGAGATGAGGGTGTGGATACCGTCGAAGATGCTCTTTCACAGATTGCGCTGCTTGTCGATTCTCATCGGCTGTCCAGTGCCGAGGTGATGCTAGAGGTCCGGACCAACAAAGTCATCCTGAGAGACAGACACAACCAGGTAAGACTACAACAAAGCAACTGCGTGCAATGCCATTAAAACTGATGGTCCAAAAGTCTTTAGGGCTTTAGATGTGCATGCATTTATCATATGCATATGCAACAGATATTATGTATTAACTTAAATGCATTGCAATGCAAATCGCTTTGGGTAAAAGCATCAGCCAAATGCATAAACGCAAAGTGTTCTTGCAAATCTGCAAACTAAAAGACTGAGATTTCAAAAATATCCTGCAGCATTTAAGACACACACACACATTGACACTTGATCTAATGCAACAAAATTCCCAGAAGTTTCAAGTGTCACTCAATCACCCAAGGATTGCTGTAAATTTGTGAGGCATTGCACAATGTACAGTCTATTTCTTGGACGTATATTTAGTTGCAACTATGAATGTGTTCATTGTTCCACGACTGACCATTGATGAGGAACTGGAGGAGTTTTCCATGTCATCTGTTCTCCGCTGTGATTGCATCAATTCCTCATCTCTCCGCGATCCAGCTCTTCTCCTGCTGGTTTGTCAGAGCTGCACCCAGAAGAGGCCGAGCGTGTATTTCTTCAGCTGTGCGTATGTCAAAGTGAGACGAGTTTCATTGCAGCTCATTCAGGTGATACTGTTGTGTCTCTCCAAGCAGAGCTCCGCCTCTTTGATGACATCACTCTCTACCTGTTTGCATATTTCAGGCAGAGCACATAAGAGATGACATCAAGCAAGTTGTATCGCATTACACAATGAGAGCAAACAGGTACTGATCTTAACAGTCGGGTGATGTTGTGATTTCAACAGCCCAGATAGAGAGAAAAGAACCAGTTAACGAGCAGATAAACCGGTTTAACCAGTTTCTACATAACTTACGAAGGCGTGACTGAGAGTACAGGGAGGCAGAGAGACAGAGGAAAATAAGATTCATTCGACCTTGGCTGTTCTTTAGGACTAAATACTTACAACCAGGACTGCAGTCAGGTACAGTGTGTTATCTTTATCTGCTCTATATGTGCTTATCAGCTTCAGAAGATGAGTGTAACTGTGTGTATGTGTGTGTGTGTGTGTGTGTGTTTCACAGCGGGAGACACGTTTAACTAACCTCAAGGCATCTCAATGTCAAACTGAATGCCAAACATATTTTCTAAGATAGGTACTTTTATTTATGAATGAGCGTGCGTGGGTTAACTTAGACTTTGTGCACATAATTGTCGCTAGAAGTGAGCGAAATCTGACAAAAGTCATTTATTATTTTAAAAGTGCAGAAGCTTTCCTTTTAGGGTTTGTGTTAGTGTGTAATAAATGTATTTATCTTCATATAAAAACGACAGAAGACTGTTGTACATCATCATTTAATGTACAGCACTTTGCTCTACTTTGTAGTGTTTTAAATAAATTTGACTAACTCATTAAGGAACTTAATTCAAAATAGTGTTTAATTATTGTTTAAGTCTTTATTTAGAAGATAAAAGCATGAAAAAAAAGTATTTTTAGCATGAAAACACGTTTGTATGGGCGTTATTTTTGTTATCTAACTCAAAAGACGTTTGTTTGTTTTTGTTGGTGACTCATTATCATTGTTTGGCAGCAATTAAATCACTTTAAGATTAAAGCACCATGACGCACTGAAATACTGTACATTTTCCGCTAGATTACAACACTTTCATTCTGGACAAAAGGGTGTGTTGTCACGTGAATGTGTGTGTTTCAGGTTCTCTCAGTCCAGTATGGATATTTCTGGAATTCCGAGCCCTCCGTACACACAAGCCCCGAATCCGCCTTCATCCATCCCCCCTCCACCCTACCCCGGGATCAGATGTGTGTGTGCGAATCAATACTATCTATACTTTCATTATAAACAGACACAGATTAACACACTCATTTCTCATTTCTAGCTAACGGACTGGCAAACGGTCAACCTGATAAGTCATTCCTCAAGGCTCAGATGGAAGTAGTGAGTAAATATTAACAAATGCACAAACGTTAATACACACACACACATACTGGTCAAAAGTTTGGAATAGTTAACATTGTTTTAATGTTTTTGAGAGAAGTCTCTTCTGCTCACCAATCAGATCTACAGTAAAAACAGTAATATTGTGAAATGTTATTACAATTTAAAAGAACTGTTTTCTATGTGAATATATTTTAACAATGTAATTATTTTAATAAGCAGATTTGCTGCTCAAGAAATACAGCTGAAAACAGTTGTGCTGCTTCATATTTTTGTTGAAACTGTGAAACATTTTTTATTTCAGGATTCTTTGATGAATAGAAAGTTCAAAAGAACAGCATTTATTTGAAATAAAACCTGTTGTAACATTATAAATGTCTTCAAATCAATTTAATGCATCTTTGCTGAATAAAAGTATTAATTTCTCTTTTTTAATCTTACCCCAAACTGTTAAATCGTAAAGAATTTCCTCAAAATTTATTAAGCCTTATATATATATATATATCTCACAATTCTAAAAATGTTTCGCAATTGCAAGTTTATATCTCACAATTCTAACTTATTTTCTAAGATTGCTTGATATAAACTCACAATTGCAAGTTAATAAGTCAGAATTGGGTGATGTAAAGTCAACATTGCGAGTTAAGTCAGAATTGTTTGATATATAGTCATAATTGTGAGTTAAGTCAGAATTACGAGTTATAAATTCAGAATTGAATGATATAAACTCACAATTGCAAGTTATAAAGTCAGAATTGTTTGATATATAGTCATAATTGTGAGTTCTTAAGTGAGAATTGTGTGATATATAGTCAAAATTGTGAGTTAAGTCATAATTGCGAGTTATAAAGTCAGAATTGCATGATATAAACTCACAATTGCAAGTTATAAAGTCAGAATTGTTTGATATATAGTCATAATTGTGAGTTCTTAAGTGAGAATTGTGTGATATATAGTCAAAATTGTGAGTTAAGTCATAATTACGAGTTATAAAGTCAGAATTGCATGATATAAACTCACAATTGCAAGTTATAAAGTCAGAATTGTTTGATATATAGTCATAATTGTGAGTTCTTAAGTGAGAATTGTGTGATATATAGTCAAAATTGTGAGTTAAGTCAGAATTACGAGTTATAAAGTCAGAATTGTGTGATATAAAGTCAGAATTGCGAGTTATAGGCCCGGTTTCACAGACAGGGCTTAGCCTAAACCAGGATTAGTCCTTAGTTCAATTAGGGTATAGCTTTTATAAATCTATCCTGGAAAAAAAAACATTACTGGTGTACATCTTGAGACAAAACAATGTCACTGACATATTTTAAGACATGTCAGTGCAAGTTGCTTTCAGTTAAAACAGCTCAAACATGCAGTTTAGTCTAGGACTATTAAGCCTTATCTGTGAAACCAGGGGATAAAAGTCAGAATTGCATGATATAAACTCACAATTGCGAGTTAAGTCAGAATTGTGTGATATAAATTCAGAATTGCAAGTTATAAAGTCAGAATTGGAAGTTATAAAGTCAGAATTGTGAGATATAAAGTCACAATTACTTTAGTGGTGGAAACAAGCTTCCATACACAAAGGATAAATAAATATATGTATATATATATATATATATATATATATATATAAATAATTTTTAGAATTAAAATAAAATCATTTACATTACTGTATAAATCATGTTTAACTTTTCTTTTCTGTATTTGACTAACAGGGACATTTTTCAGCCATTTTGTCTCCAAAAAAGTATGAGCGAATTATCATGTATTGTTCAGGCGGTGGAGTTTTCTGAGACCGCTGACCTCGAGCGCTCTAGTCGACCTTCAGTTTGACCAGTAGCATGACCAACAATGCCACACTGATATCACTGTTTACATTAACAACAGTTTCAAAGATCAAGAAGAACCAATCAAAGATCTTTGCATGTCTTTTCATTATTAACCGCCTGGTCTTTCTCTATTTCTAGGACGTGCTTAATCATTGTTTTGATGATATCGAAGCGTTCATCGGAAAGCTGCAGCAGTCAGCAGAGGCTCAGATTATCCTCGACCAGAGAAGCAAAAAGAAGAAGAAAAGTCAGAAGAAAAGTGCAGACGGTATGAGTCTAGGAAAAATTAAACCTGAATGCTTATTATAATAATGTGAATTCCTTAAAGTGATCCCCCAAAACACAACGAACTTGAACAGAGCATACTGTAGTGCGCTCTTATCAGTGGATGTAGGTTTGTTATCAGTTCCTAGTACAGTCAGCTGATGGGAAAGTGTTGTGTTACAGGCCGTCAGCAGTACTGAACACTGACATGCTCTCAATCAGAACAATATTATACCTGCATCATCTTAAACAAATCTGAATCTGTTCCAAGAACGTAACGCACCTGGAAATCTTCACTCACATCTTCCATTTTATTTTAATAATAGCGCACATGATCAGTGTTTCAGAGAGTTTGTTGTGTGTTTCTGTTTTATAGAGGATCTTCTGACAGCTAAAGCCAAACCACCTTCTGAGAATGAGTTTGTTGACGCTTTCCAGAAATTCAAATACAGCTTCAGCCTGTTGGTGAGTCATTTTAATGTCAGTATAAAATAAGTTAAAATGAATTCATTTATTATATAATAATTAATTTATTATATATTTTAATGATTTTAAATGATGATTTAATGGATTATTTATTCATTTTATATTTAGTAATTTTTTTTTAATTCATTATGCATAATTTATCATTTAATTATATTAAAAAATATTATATTTAGTATACATTTATTATATATTACTTACATCTTTAAACTCCTTTTTATTTTTTAAATATGTATTATTTGTTACAATTATTATTGATTTCTTGTATATCAAAAGCATAAAATAAAACGTTATATATTATTTTAAAGTCAGTATAAAAAATGTATTATATATATAATAATTAATTTATTATATATTTTAATGATTTTAAATGACAATTTAATGGATAATTTATTATTGTTATATTTAATATTTATTATTTCATTATGCATAATAATAATAATAATAGTATAATTTAATTATATTTAAAATATATATTTAGTATACAATTATTATATATTACTTACATCTTTAAACTCCTTTTTTAAATATGAATTATAAATATGAATTATAATTATTATTGATTTCTTGTATAAAAGAGCATAAAATAAAATTTGATGTCATTTTAATGTCAGTATAAAATAAGTTCAGAACATGTTTTGCCGTGTAAATTAATTGATTTATTATATAATAATAATGAATGTTATATATTTTAATGATTTTAAATGATAATTTAATGAATAATTTATTCATTTCATATTTCATATTTATATTATTTCATTATGCATAATAATAATAATAATATATCATTTAATTATATGTAAAAAATATTATATTAGTATACATTTAATTAGTATATATTACTTACATATTTACACTCATTTTTATTTTATTTAAATATGTATTATAAATATTATTTATTATAATTATTATTGATTTCTTATAAAAAGCATAAAATAAATGTTTATATAAATTATATATATATATATATACACATCTGTAAAGTGAACTGTAAAGTTAAAGTGCAGTAAAACTGTTAAATATTAATTATACTATTTCATAATATTAATTAATACATAATATTAATAATTTACTAATCTAATAATGTACATTATGATTTATTTTATATATATTTACATTTTTATATTTATATTTTATTTATATTATATATATTAACTATTTTATATTTAAATTATTAAAATTGTTAATGTAACAATTAACAACATTATATTATATAGTTATTTATTGCTATTAATATTGTAAATAAATATTATTGTTATTAATAATACTATTAATTTATTTAATTTTCAAGAGCTTAATTCTTAACTTTCAGGTTACTCATATGAAGCTGCAAGCCGTGCGGTGGCATGTTTCTATGTCAGATTAATAAAAGAGCACTGTTTGTATTACAGGCGCGGTTAAAATCTACCATCTCCAATCCGACCTCCGAGGAGCTCGTGCATCACGTCTTCAAACCGCTAGAAATGGTGAGTAAGGCAGTCTGACTGAATGCATGTGCATTTACATGTTTGCACATATTTCTCCTGAACAAACAGCAGACCTTTTAAGGCCTTTGTTTCATCAAAAGGGTTTGTACACTATTGTGTGGAGAATGGTCACAGTAAAGTGCGCTCAAATAGAGCAATTCACCTTCATTTGTGTGTGTTTGTAGATCGTGAAGGCAACAGGAGGTCCTGGTTTTGCCGCGTCCGTGTCCAGTCCGGCTATGACACAAGGGGCCGTGGCTCTGCTCCAGACCAGCCTGACGGCACAGGAGAATGAAATATGGGTCTCTTTAGGGCCTAACTGGACACAACAAAGGTACATGATGCAGAATTTACATTTTTAGAGATCTGCTCCTTTAATATGAGCACATGCTGATGGCTCGTTCTCTTCACGTAGGTCTGCTCAGCGGAGCCCCGTGGCGCCGTACACACTCGTGTTTCAGGACGGCTGGAAGCCTCCGGGGTCAGACACCGCTGGATGGGTCGATCCTGTGGAGTCTGAACACAAACTGGACGCAGAGCTCTCAAAGGTAGTGGTAATGTGGCCATATTGTCCAATAATGTACAAAAGTTTGGGGTCAGTAAGATATTTTTAGATGTTTTTGAAAGAAGTCTCTTCTGCTCACCAAAGCTGCATTTATTTGATCAAAAAATACAGTAATATTATGATATATTATTATGATTTAAAATAACAGTTTTCTATTTGAATATCTTTTAAAATGTAATTTATTCCTGTGATCAAAGCTGAATTTTCAGCATCATTACTCCAGTCTTCAGTGTCACATGATCCTTCAGAAACCATTCTAATATGATGAATTGCTGCTCAAGAAACACTTCTGATTATTATCAATGTTGATTTTTTTACAGAATTCTTTAACAGGAAGTTCAAAAGAACTGCATATATTTGAAATAAGAAATATTTTGTAACATAATAAATATCATTACTGTCACTTTTGATCAATTTTATGCATCCTTCCAGATGCAATTAAACAATTAAATTCTTTTAAAAAATCTTATTGCCCCCAAATTTTGAATGGTAATACACATACTGGATAGGTTTCTTTGATTACAGTCTCTTTAAATTAAAATTTAATTACTTTATCTGTCCCGTTTCATTTCTTTATAATTCATTTATGCTAACCAAACACTCAGATGGTATGACAGAATTTAAAACCATAATTAACCGTGAAGAAAAACAAACCAATAAATGTGATTTCCTGTTTGTTATTTATTTGTGATGTTGTTGCTAACATTGTCTCTGTCACACCCAGCTGACACCGTCTCACGCTTCGGACCATCACAATGCTCCTGTTCAGACTACAGACGAACCGTAAGTTTGATTCACATCCAACAAACAAACAGACATATACAGTATTACTTGAATCATTAGTATATAGAATGTGACCAATCAGTTTCAATCACCTTTCAGCTGATCATCAGACATGTGACAGGAAATTGTTAGGCAATCACATTAGACAAATAATTTAGGGAATCAATATAGGCCAGGGTTTGTTCACACAAATAACAAAAGGTCATTTGTGGTGTGGAGCAGTTTCACATCAGTGTAAACGAGTGTGTAGTTCGATGTCATAATGGCTTCACCGTGAAACAAGCCTTCATTCAGTCATTGTCCATTGTCTCTGACAGTATAATGACTCAATATTACATGACTCAGAGTTTCTGTCCTTTTTTTTTATCTCAGTAATCAAAGGTGTTTATTTTATGCTTGCATTTTAAAAATTGCATTTTATAAAGTTTTTAATGTACACTCTGTGGAAACATCTCTGTCTCTCTTCCTCAGGGATGGCGGTGTGAAAGAGCGCTTATATTGCTGCAGTTATGATTTTGTTGCGCGGAACAACAGTGAGCTGTCTGTGCTTCAAGGAGAGAAGCTAGAGGTCATCAGAGATGTCTGTTGTTGTTATAAAGCTAATTATAATTAACTACATACTAACCCAATGCATACCCTAAAGAATGCACATTGCATTTTTTAGCATTAAAATACATTTTAAAATATGAATACATATCTATATTATTATTAGAGACATCTGGGGATTTTTATTTTATATATACAGATTTATTTGTTTTATTTGTTTCATGCATGACTTGCCAAATTATATATATATATATATATATTTTATTTTTTATTTTTTTAATAATATTTTAATAATACATATGGATACATCTGGGGATTTTTAGACATTTATTCATGTAGATTTATTTTATTTCATGCATGAATTGCCAAAGTCATATATTTACTTAATACTTATATATATATATATAAAATCCCCAGATGTTTCCATAAAATATATATATATATATATATATGTATATACAGTATATATATGTATATACAGTATATATATATATATATATATATATATATATATATATATATATATATATTTTTTTTTTTTTTTTTTTTTTTTTTTTTTTTTTGGAGACATCTGGGGATTTTTATACATTTATTCATGTACATTTATTTTATTTTATTATAAATGTATTTATTTTATTTCATGCATGACTTGCCAAAGTCATATATTTACTTAATACTTATATATATATATATATCTATATATATATATATATATATATAGATATATATATATATCTATATATATATATATATATATATATATATATATATATATATATATATATATATATATATATATATTATTTATTTATTTATTTATTTTTTATGGAGACATCTGGGGATTTTTATACATTTATTCATGTAGATTTATTTTATTTTATTATAAATATATTTATTTTATTTCATGCATGACTTGCCAAAGAAGCATAAATCCCCATATATATATATATATATATATGTATGTTTATGTCTGTGTGTGTGTGTGTATTATCACACTATACACATCCAAGTATTACAAGTATTTCCTGTTATTTTTCTGTTATCCAGGTGATCGAGTCATCTAAGCGATGGTGGAAGTGTCGTAATAAGTTTAATGAAGTGGGATTTGTGCCGTTTAACATCCTGGAGCCGGTCACACACATCGATAACCCTATGCTCCATAAAACTCCAAAGGTACAAACTCACATCTGTCACTTCAAAACATCTCTCTTCTTCTCCTCCTTCTGACATTCACGTCTCCGTTTCAGCCTCCCGCTGCTCCACCGATATTCAACGCTCTGCCCAACCCGTCCGCCATGACCTCTGACCCCAGCCCCGCTCGGCCCCGCAGTATGATTGTCGGAACATGTCCTGAGGATACAGAGAAAGGTATAAACATACTAACAGGTGACCTCTGGCTGACCAACCTAAACAGCTCACATCCCATCTCTTTAATATCAGTATCAGTCAGCAGTTTCTCCTGGACAGCAGTGAGATTGCCATATGACGCTTACAGGCAGCTTGTTCTTCTTGTGCTCATATTGACTCGCCCGTTCTGTGTCAGTGATGCAGGTGAATGACGAGTTACTGCACCGCTTGACCAGCGGGAAGAATCTGTCTCCTCGACTGACGATTCACCGTTCGGCAGACACGTCCGTGCCGCTGGATTACAACTCACCGCCGGCAGAGGTGGAAAACTGGCTGCGGAAGAAAGGCTTCAGTGAACCGTGAGTCACTTTATGACAGCAATCAGTGAACTATTAATGATAATAATCCACCTGTAACACCTCACATCACTGGCGCTGGAAAAGACGAGATCCCACTTTAATTTTGACTGACTAATCATAGAATCTATAGTACTTTGCCTGTGCATTTTTGATGCATTAGTCTTTTTTTATTTGAGTGAACAAACCCTATAGTGGAAAAGTGAAGCTGATCCCTGATTGGTCACATTCTATAGACTAATGATACAAGTATTAATGCATATGTCTGTATGTGTCATTTTTGTAAGAGATCTATCTCCTTAGTACAATATATATGAGTTTATTCCATATTTATGTCATCACAGCAGCCTGTATTCTCTGTTTTGAGTTGTTATATAATGACACATATAACTGAGTTTTGTCACTGAATGGCAGTTGTTGATGTGTGTGCAGGACTGTACAGTGTCTGCGGGTTCTGAATGGAGCTCAGCTGTTCTCTCTGAATAAAGAAGAGCTGCGCGCTGTTATTCCTGAAGAGGGCGCTAGAGTCTACAGTCAGCTGACCGTACAGAGAGCCCAGATAGAGGTACAGCAACACACTTGCATTTACTTCATCTAGGTATCATACACTTCTGCTGCTTTATATGAATGATTACGATTCAAACTATGCTTCTAAATTTGGAATGTTTTTAAATAATAACATTCTAAATTTTAAAATTTAAATTTAGAATTTTAAAAATTCCTGTCTCTGAATCATTGTTCCAAATGTGCACTAAACATTCTAAAAGGTCACAACACAAAATCCACTCACTCCTGACATAAATCACCTGATGTACAGCATGAAAAGAAGTGAATTTATACTGAATTAGAAGCCTTTGAATTCAAAGTTAAAACATTGGCACTATACCAATAAGTTATACCATTTAGTGCTACTCCTTTTGCATAAATTACACACCATCCAGCATGTTATTCCTGAATAACTATATAATTCCTATATAATTCCTATTAAAAATATAATTCCTGTTATTCCTTTCATTTTCTTTTCATTTTTACTTTCACATATTGCAGTCGAGATCATATTTAAAACTAGTTTCCAGTACTGCACAGTGTGAAGTATTGGCTCACTCGGCAAAGACTTGAACAAAAGAAAAAAATTGCATTACCCACTTGATTAAACATGGTTCATTACAGATGTGTTGGTCTACTTGTAAAGTTTTCAGCATGTATGAGGACTTAATATGCAATAATCAACCTAATTAAAGACCATTAAACACACCGTCTGTCTCTGTCAGGACGCTCGCAGAGCCACAGAGCTGGAGACGGTGATGGAGAAGCAGAAGATGAAGGTGGATCTGAAACTGGAGAGTGGAACTTTGTGAAGATCTATTGAATGTGCACATAGACTAGACTAGTGTTCACATGCACTCTCTGTCTGTATCATGTGTATGTTTGAGCGTACTTACACAAGATCTTTTACTGTCCGTTATTGTAACCTGCTTTTTGTTTTCCTGTTTAGCTTTACGGCGTGAAATGAGAATTGTAAATCTGCACAATGATGTACAAACACTAAACTCTGTAATATGGGTTAATAATATATTCTCAATAAATTAATTTAATGCACAAATGTGAAACTGGCAAATCCTCTTTCTCCCCAAGAGGGCGGCAGACACCAGCCTGTGCAAAACAAACTTTGCTAAAGTAATCGGTGTCTTGTCCACAGTGATATGTAAGATTAATGGATCAGCTTTTCTAGGATTTGCACCTGCAAGCTTTGGGTTACCAGCCTTTAACCAGTACTAAAATCCACTAACAGAAATGTAATACAACAAAAAAAGTTCAGAAGTAATCAATGTACTAAAGGTCCATCAATCTCAACAACATGTACTTTGACAAGAAGAGCAACAGTAACAGTGATGCTTAAAGAAGCAAATGCCACTAATAATTAAATTAATACTTAGAAACCTAACTAGTTTATATGGGCACATCTAGAGATAATACAAAGTTGTGTTGTTCTGAATCTTGAACTAAAAATATTTGCCAAAGCAAATTCAAGTATTGCTCCATTGCTTAATCAGTCTTTGTGTGTGTGTGTGTGTGTGTGTGTGTGTGGGTGTGGGTTTATATTACATTGTATTACTATTACTATTACTATTACTACCAAATGGTCCCCACAAGGATAGTAAAACCTGAGATCACCTACATTGTGGGGACCAGCCAGCAGTCCCCATGGGGGAAATGGATTAATAAACAAACTAAATTATGTTTTTTTTTTTTTTTGAAAATGTAAAAATGACGAAAGTTTTATGTTTTGGGTAGGTTTAGGGGTAGGGGGAGAGAATATACAGTTTGTAAAGTATATCAATACGTCTATGGAGAGTCCCTACATAGTGAACCAGACGTAAGTGTGTGTGTGTGTGTGTGTGTGTGTGTGTGTGTGTGTGTGTGTGTGTGTGTGTGTGTGTGTGTGTGTGTGTGTGTGTGTGTGTGTCAACAGCTGCTCGGGTGTCGTGTCAGGTGAGGTGAGGAGTGTGTTTGCATGTTTGATTAAGACTGCTGCAGGGTTTGTGCGTGAGATTCATTTGCTTATTAAACCCATATTATGATTTCACACACACTGAACCCGTACAAACATACATGCACGAGAGTGTGATGTACCTGGAGAGAGCGGTTCGTTAGCAGTCGGTCATCTCAGTGGCAGTACTGAACTTCTGGGCCATTGATTTGAGCAAACGATGCTTCATACTGTTTCGAACCATTATTTCGAAACGGTTCAAAAAATAAATAAATCTGGCGAACCCATGAACAAGAGTCCAATTATACAGTTTTATAATGTAATGACTTTAAGTTTAATACTAAGGGAGGATGGTATAGTCTTAGTTTGTCAAGCCTTACAACACACAAAACAAGCACTATAAATTAATAAAATAATGCATATTTTACAGAACCTCGATAATTAATGGTATTTATTTATAGATAGATAGATTATATTTAATAGATTACACTTCGATGAAAACAAATGCAATTGGGCTGAGTTTCGTTTCACCAGCAGGTGTCGCCAGCCTGTGGTGCTTCGAACGCTTGAAATATTGCAAAGCAATTAAATTTCAATTGATTCAGTTTCGAAAAGCTGCGTTTCTCCAATCACTTAATGGCATGGCAAGCATAAGGGTGTATTTACAACATCTATCTGCAAACCGCTAAACCTAACCATCCTAAACTTGACTTGGATTTCACATTTCTGTTCTGTTGCTTTCTGAAAAGATTTAGAGTTCACAGCGTGCAACATAGTTTAACTGACTTTAACTTGCCCAGCAAGATTAAAAGTATTGCTCTAGCGTTACTTGAGTTCACTAGAGTTAAAGTCGCTATGAAGCGGAAGCTGACAGTTCTTTATTCTTTATTGTGAAGTATCTGAGTGAAACGGCTTCTCGAACAAGAACAAATGTGGGGCGGGGCTTGATTCTGAATTGATTGAATGGTTGTGGTTTGCTATTGGTGGATCTAATGTGAGTGACAGATTGCCCCGCCCTCATGTCAGAAAACATGAAAAGAGAAGTTATTTTGATTAAAGATTATGAGGCACATGAATTTAAACAAAATGATGGGCACATAATTTTTTTTTTTTTATTTATAATAAATTTTGATTTCATGATGATTTAAAATAGTTCATTAACATTTATGAAAAATAAGAATGCTGTTAAGTTATTGTACCTAAATCTTTGAACATGTTTACTTATTTATTTATATATTATTAATTGATGCATGGAAATGTGTTTATGTACACATTTGCATTTGAGATTTCGCTGGTCAGTCTTAACATTTCATTTATTTGCTTTTTGTATTGAAAGGATTTAGTTTGTTATACAAGTTCTGGTCATTTCTAAAGTGCAAGTTTCTATCTTGTTTTGCCTGTATTGATACATTTTGTAATAAATAAAAAAACTGAGAATGCATCATTGCTTTGTTGTTATGAATTGCATTCAGACACATTTCAGAACACGATGCATGAAATGGAGTTTGCGTAGCTAGAAGCGTTCGCTTCGTTCTTGAGTAGAGCGACATCCAGGCCTTCGCATAAAGTTTCTCCTCCCAAACTAAACCCCCTCATATCCTGACTGTGAGACGCTCACTGCACCTGTTCAAGATTTGTATTGGCTGATGAAAAATACTCTAGTATGTGTGTGTGTCAATATCCAGACTGGATATTTCACATGAGAGCAAGACGATGACCTCTGACCTTTGATCTCTATGGAGTTCGTGTTTCTGTTGAGTCCCTCAGGTTCTCACGGCCCCTGCAGGTGAACATCATTTCAAACACATTCCAGGATCCTGCACCTGCAGCCCGCGCCGTGTGTGTGTGTGTGTGTGCGCGTCACTCAGCAAGCCGTGATAACAACACAAAGCCTCTTTGGATCCGACCGCTCGCTCCGACACCAGTCACAGAGAAGATGATGAAAATTCCGTCACAACATCTTCTCTTTTCAGCCTCTCCTTCTGTTTTCCTCCGACACAGGGAAAAACGAGGGCGGAATAATGAGAAAAATATTAGTGGGATAACGCACTGGATTTTGGACAGCCATCTGACACGCTCCAGAAATGTTAATTCTAGCAGAACATCACAAACATTCCACTGGAACATCAGAAACATTCCAATGGAATATCGGGAACATTTTACTGGAAATACACTGTCTTCACCTCAACATTTTCCACCAAAACATCACCAAGATTTCATTGGAAAACTAGTATTCCATATGAGAATTACACTTTCAAAGTGAACCAAACTCTCTTACACACACATTTACTTATCTATGTAAATGAGGATGTGCCATAAACTTGTTTTATATAAAATTAATTATTATTCCTACAAACTAACCCTAACCTTAAAAATATATATATTTATCATTTTTATATGAAAACAAATAATAATAATAATAAATAATAATAATAAAATACTTTAACTGGAAAAGGATAAACTGCTAGTAAATGACTGAAGACATGCTGTAAATGTCAAATGTTTTTATATAATTATAATTATATATAATGATTATTTTTACTAGAAACTAACTCAAATCCTAATAAAAACATTTTGCACTTTTAAATAAAAATATTAAATAAATATATAAATTTAAAAAAAATTAAAAAATATGTTAAAAAATATTTTTCAAATTAAAGATGTCCTTGGATCTTCCCTAAAAAAGCCTTGGTTAACTTTTGGGGGCAGATATATAGTTTGATCCCCTAACTATAGATAAGTAACCCCTCACACACACACACACACACACACACACACTGGGTGGTCTGGACAATGAAGTCTGTGTGTGTGTGTGTGTGTGTGTGTGTGTGTGTGTGTGTGTGTGTGTGTGTGTGTGTGTGTGTGTGTGTGTGTGTGTATGTTTGTGTGTGTGCATCTTTGATCATTGTGTGCATATTTTTGTGTGTGTGTTTAAAAAGTTTTGGGATCATAATCAGTAAACTAAAATGATTCTTATTTTAAATTAGGTAAGAATTAAACCCAGACTCCACCTAACAAGTCCACTGGGAATACATGAGGAATGTGTGTGTGTGTGTGTGTGTGTGTGTGTGTGTGTGTGTGTGTGTGTGTGTGTGTGTGTGTGTGTGTGTGTGTGTGTGTGTGTCTGGCAGACTTGCCTCTTTTCTTGGCAAAGGAAATGAGGAGCTAAAAATTGATTTCATGCTGTAGAAAGAGCGCTGTAGAGAATGATGAGAGAGGGAGAGAGCCACCTGACCGCTTGATGGATGGTGTGTATGTAGACAATGCCTCACACATACGCGCTCAGGGTTTGAACGAGCTGTCTGCCGCTCTTAAAGCCTTTTGTTGCAGTTCTTCTGTCTGTCCTTCAGATTGTCCAGATTGTTTTCCCATAGCACCATGGAAGCTCCGCCTGCTGGGCGCCATGGAGACGCGGCTTTGCATCCCCAGAAGACTCTGAACGCAAGGACGGACCTTTGTGAACACAAGAGAATAAAACTTTAAATAATTACTACTGAAAGCACACTGGTCAGGTGTGGACGCATAAAATAATACAAAAAATCATCAAAATGTACTTAATACATGTTCATAAGGTTATTGTGAACAATTCTATCAGTGCATGTTATTCCAAAGACAAAACAAAATGGTTTAATAATGATTTAATAATAATAAATGTTCATCAAAATAGATTAAACCTCTGAAACAACTTTCCTTTACATCTGATGTCATCAGTCATGCTTGTCACCATCCCGATGGATAAAATCTTGTCAGATAGATAGATAGAACAATGGATGGATGGATGGATGGATGAACCAGTAGATAGATGCATAGATGGAAAGAACTATGGATGGATGGATGGATGGATGGATGGATGGAACAGCAGACAGATGAAAAGAAAGAGGGATAGATAGATAGATAGATAGATAGATAGATAGATAGATAGATAGATAGATAGATAGATAGATAGATAGATAGATAGATAGATAGATAGAACAATGGATGGATGGATGGATGGATGGAACAGTAGATACATGGAAAGAACGATGGATGGATGGATGGATGGATGGATGGATGGATGGATGGATGGATGGATGGATGGATGGATGGATGGATGATGGATGAACCAGTAGATAGATGCATAGATGGAAAGAACGATGGATGATGGATGGATGGAACAGTAGATAGATGAAAGAATGATGGATGGATGGATGGATGGATGGAACAGTAGACAGATGAAAAGAAAGAGGGATAGATAGATAGATAGATAGATAGATAGATAGATAGATAGATAGATAGATAGATAGAACAATGGATGGATGGATGGATGGAACAGTAGATAGATGGAAAGAACGATGGATGGATGGATGGATGGATGGATGGATGGATGGATGGATGGAACAGCAGACAGATGAAAAGATAGATAGATAGATAGATAGATAGATAGATAGATAGATAGATAGATAGATAGATAGATAGATAGAACAATGGATGGATGGATGGAACAGTAGATACATGGAAAGAACGATGGATGGATGGATGGATGGATGGATGGATGGATGGATGGATGGATGGATGGATGGATGATGGATGAACCAGTAGATAGATGCATAGATGGAAAGAACGATGGATGGATGGATGGATGGATGGATGGATGGATGAAACAGTAGATAGATGGAAAGAATGATGGATGGATGGATGGAACAGTAGATAGATGGAAAGAACGATGGATGGATGGATGGATGGATGGATGGATGGAACAGTAGATTGATGGAAAGAACGATGGATGATGGATGGATGGATGGAACAGTAGATAGATGGAAAGAACGATGGATGATGGATGGATGGAACAGTAGATAGATGAAAGAATGATGGATGGATGGATGGATGGATGGAACAGTAGACAGATGAAAAGAAAGATAGATAGATAGATAGATAGATAGATAGATAGATAGATAGATAGATAGATAGATAGATAGAACAATGGATGGATGGATGGATGGATGGATGGAACAGTAGATAGATGGAAAGAACGATGGATGGATGGATGGATGGATGGATGGATGGATGGATGGATGGATGGATGGAACAGCAGACAGATGAAAAGAAAGAGGGATAGATAGATAGATAGATAGATAGATAGATAGATAGATAGATAGATAGATAGATAGATAGAACAATGGATGGATGGATGGATGGAACAGTAGATACATGGAAAGAACGATGGATGGATGGATGGATGGATGGATGGATGGATGGATGGATGGATGGATGATGGATGAACCAGTAGATAGATGCATAGATGGAAAGAACGATGGATGGATGGATGGATGGATGGATGAAACAGTAGATAGATGGAAAGAATGATGGATGGATGGATGGAACAGTAGATAGATGGAAAGAACGATGGATGGATGGATGGATGGATGGATGGATGGATGGAACAGTAGATTGATGGAAAGAACGATGGATGATGGATGGATGGATGGAACAGTAGATAGATGGAAAGAACGATGGATGGATGGATGGATGGATGGATGGATGGATGGATGGATGGATGGATGGATGGATGGATGGATGGATGGAACAGTAGATTGATGAAAGAACGATGGATGATGGATGGATAGATGGATGGAACAGCAGATAGATAGTTGGAAAGAACGATGGATGGATGGATGGAACAATAGATAGATGGAAAGAACGATGGATGATGGATGGATGGATGGAACAGTAGACAGATGAAAGAATGATGGATGGATGGATTGAACAGTAGACAGATGAAAAGAAAGAGGGATAGATAGACAGAACGATAGATAGAACGATAGATAGATAGATAGATAGATAGATAGATAGATAGATAGATAGATAGATAGAACAGTAGATGGATGGAGGGATGGATGGATGGAACAGTAGACAGATGGAAAAAACGACAGATCTATCTATCTTTCTATCTATCTGAGGTTTTCTGGGTGGTTGCAAGGGTGTTGCTATGTTGCTAGGGTGTACTAGGTGGTTGCTAGGAGGTTGCTAGGGTGTTCTGTGTGGTTGTTTGACAGCTAAGCCAACATAATGAGCACACAGTCCACGACCCAAAATACATAAAAACAAAGAGTTTCACATCTCAAACGTGATCAAACTGTATCTCTGCATCTGAAACTGAATGTCAGGCTGCAATCAGAGTTGCGAGTCTCTTCGGGTTTGTCTCAGTGTTTAGTTCATTCTTCTTGGCAGAATGAAAAACTCTCCATCAGGTTGGAAGGAAACTTAAGTTCTTCTACAGATGCTCAGTTGGACTGAACTCTGCGCTGGGACATTAATCTTTTGGTTTTGAGTGACTCTCGCGTAAGTTTTAAGGCATGTTATGGGTCATTGTCATGTTGAAAGATCATCTCAGTCCCATGGACGGCATGTTACAGCTCTCATTTTTCTTGCTGTCTTTATGAGTTTTCCAGTGCTTGCCACAGTAAAGAATGTTACCACCACCAGGCCTGACTGTATGGATGGTTTTCCTGCTGTTATGTGCTGCGGTCGGCTTATGCCAAACATCGTGCTAAACATCAAGAACCAAATTTGGTCTTATCGGAGCGTAGAATCTTCCTCAGAACTGTCCAAGAAGTGTTTCGTGTGCATTTGGGCCGAACACCAGCTGAGATGTGATACAAGTCTGTTTGAACAAATTCCTTCAAACGTGCCGAGCAAATTGAAAAAAGAAGAAATGGAAGGTTCTGGAATTGGCAAGTCGAATCCCAGACGCTGTGGGGGAAACCGAGGCAGGCAAAACACGCAAGCAAACCTCTAACATAACACAGCACTTTCAAAGTAACACAACACACTGCGCATCTCTGAGAAACACACACGCCGCTTTAATTTGAAGCACCTGTGAGCTGTTTAATCGCTCACTGCAGGACTCTGTTATTTACCAGTGTGAACCTCGTACATTAACTGGTATTTTTAAAGAATATTCCAGGTTAAATAGAGCTTAAGCTCTAGATAATGTTGACTCGTCTCTTAGCTTGTAAAAACAAAGAAAAAATGCACAAACAATAAAGCACTTGCAAGTCTATTGAGCAAATGAACTGGAGGGTTTAAAACCTGCACAAATTAAAGGTGGATCTATTGATAGAAATGCAATATAATATACATAACTATGTTTTCTAAGACCTTACATAATGAACCGTTATGTTTTTATTACTTTAGAACGAGTCATTTCTATCTCATACACCACGGGTTCCCTTACATGGAAGTCGCCATTTTGCGCTGGCATGTTTCTACAGTAGCCCTAAACGGACAAACTGCTCTAGAGAGCGCGTTTTACTTGCTTAGTCTTGGAAGACATCATATTTGTCCTGTATTGGCCACCGTAGCTTCTCTATATTGCAATTCGCAACCTCAACCCTAGATGCTGCTAAAATTTACACACTGCACCTTTAAAAATAATTATAATTTGTTTTTTATAGTCTTGAATTGATTGTTGTTTTGCTTTTTGTGGGGTTTGGAGGATTTTCTTTTGACGAAGGGTGTTAAAAAAGGTATGTTAAAAAAACATAAGTAGCCTAATATAAATATAATCTAAATCATCATTTTAATGTGAGACTACTATTCTGGGTGGAATTACTTCTGGTGATATGTTAATGATGCGGAGTTCATCAAAAATATATATGAAAGTAGAATATATAAAATAGAAAAAAGACAAATGTACAAAAATGTGTATTTACCCTGAAATATTAAATAAAGAAACCTTCCTCCGATTAGGAACATTTTCAGTTGATGAAATATGCATTATATTATGGCTGTTGTAACGTTTACGAGGCAACAGATGGCGCTGATGTCGATACTCTGAGGCTTTTAATCTTGTCCCAGTACAACAAGTGGAAAGTCTCATAGTTTAAAGGATTAGTTCACTTTCAAATGAAAATTACGGAATTATTCAAATTACAGAAAAAAACTTCAGTTCCGTAAGTTGAATAGGGAAGGCGTAGGACGTACAGCGGAAGCTTTTTGAAGAATACACACAGGAAAATCCCCAGAGTTAAATCAACTCTGCTCAGATTACATATGGTCCCTCTCTATATAGTGTCAAAGTAACACTGAAGCAGAGTTAAAGTTAATGAGATAATTAAGTGATTAAGTTATGATTGAGCATTAGTGATGAACACCTGCTGTTAACAAGCAGAATCACTGAAGAGAAACACAAGAACTACAACTGACTTCAGCCACAGCCTAAGATGAAATCAACTGAAGATAAAAGACATAAAATCTCTCAAGATCTGATTAAACAACTCCACAAACAGCATATTATCTCATTAATTTTAGCTCTGTTTCAGTGTTATTTTAACTCTTTGTAGAGAGGGACCATATGTTCTCTGAGCAGAGTTGATTTAACTCTGGGGATTTTGCTGTGCAGAAGGCAGTCTGGCAGAAGCTACATATTTTACTTCATAACTTGTTAAATATGGATATTTCTTTAAACAAATGCATCGCTTCACTTCAGAAGGCCTTTATTAACCCTCCAGAGCTGTGTTTATGATGGATGGATGTGGATGGAGACACTTTCTTTAGCTCATACTCGTTTGGTAACAGATACTGCCATTATAAAGCTCGGATGCTTCATGATATTTGTCAATATATCTACGATTGTGTTCGTCAGAAACAAGAAAGTCATATATTCCTAGGATGACTTGAGGGTGTGTAAAGCTTGGGGTAATTTTCATTTAAAAGTGAACTAATCCTTTAAAGGCTTAATTTCCCCTCCATATAATTTTGCTTAACATTATTGTCACCACGCAAAAAAAAAACAAAAAAACAAAACAAAAGCACCTACCTGAAGTGTATAATTTCTGTGGCATTAGTGGAAGCAAACGACTGTTGTCACACAGGGTTCCAGAACACACACCCTGGTCTTCCATTGGTCAGAAATACGCATAGTCCCGCCCTCAAATCACACCATTGGTTGAGTCAGACTGTGTTGTTGTGTGAGGTCAGTGACGATGTTCCAGGGCTCCAAGTTCACTATGCGCGGACTCCAGACTCAAGATGAGCCATATTGGCACACTGGCGGCTTCACTCATTACAATGGAGAGTGAAGGTGCGTCGTTTTTTTACAGTCTGGTATTTACCCTGAAATATTAAATAAATTAGATCTCTCTTCTGCATTTCACTTGAGATACTGAGTCTCCAATACATGTATCGAATATACATACAAATGGCTTACTTTACAGTTGTCTCTGCACATTAAACCGGGACACAAGAAAACATCCTCAAGTCCTCAAGTTTGACATGATTTAAATCTTTATAATACTTTTTTTGCTATTAAAACTACAAAATAAAGATTTTAGCTCCTTGCCTACTTTTGTTTGATCTAAAGCCAGAATGAACATGAAAGCTGTGAGTAAAATAGCTCCACTTGTGGTGGTGTTCAAACTACACATGCGAGACATGGTTTCAACGGTCCTCGAGTCTCTTTCACTAAAAGTGTTGAGGTGATTAGAGCCGCACGCTGTGTCTCTCTTCACCAGCTAATGAGATACGCAAACTTGGGAATTGCTTTTAGGATGAAGAGAGACTAAATTTCTAATTGTAGTACCTCAGTGTCAGTGTGTGTGTGCTTTGGTAATCCTCAAGACGTGGTTTAATTGATTCGTGTTGAAATAAAGGATGAAGTTTCCACTTTAAACCTGGTAACTTGAGAGAGAGAGAGAGAGAGAGAGAGAGAGAGAGATTGGGTTGGTATGTGTGGAAGTTCTTGTACCACAACCCAAAAACTGTCTGTGTGTACTGTAATGACAGAGGTTAAAGAAGAGAGAAGCGCGTTCAGAGAAAAACCCTAAAAATACTTGAGTGGAAATTTGCTGCCGTCGTCTTCATGCTACAGACCTTTGTGTTCTTTTTCAACTCCAGCAAACTCAGACTAATGAATTTACTGAGATGATGTTACAGCACTTTGAGGGGCTATTTCACCTTAAATGCTTGGCTTTTAGCAGGCGCTTTGTATCTTAAATGACCTACAGTACGCTAATTGCAGGTTCTGTCCCTCTGGAGCAGCCTGGAGTTAAATGTCCTGCTGAAGGGTACAATGGTGACAGAGAGCGATTGTAATCTATGTTACTCTCCAGGTCCTGGGTCGCCCCTGTATACTTGGACGTGAAACCGCAACCTTTGTGCTTGCAGCCCAGATCCTGAACTTGGCACACATATACTGTACACTCTTCAAAAGAAAGGCTCAAAGTAGATTTGCATTTCCTCAAGGAAATATCAGTGGACGCAGGGTAGTAAAAGAACAGTGTTATAGCTTTAACTTTTAGGTTTTGGTTCTGTGCAAACGCCTGAAACATGCTCTACACATACCTGAATACAAACGCACCATTTGACGAGTACATGAAGTGAATGCTATCTAATTCATGCATTAGAAATGTGTTGGTCAATCATTCACATCTGCATACTTGCATAAAGCATGTTTCTGACCTTAAAATTGCCATTTTCACGACACTCATGCATCTTGTTTTCTGTTGAAAAGGAAAAGACCACAATTTAGTATTCAAATAATGCAAGACACAGTACCAACCACAATCCTGTAAAAAATAAACAAAACAATAACATTTATAAATATTATACAATATAAAATTATTAAAAAATAAATAAAATACTAAAAAAATATATTCTTAATGAGTATTGTCCAGCATATTCCTGTTTAGATTAAAAAAAAAAAAAAAAAGAACTACAACGAGCTTCTTCCCGGGTTGGTGACATCACTAACCCTAAAATTTACATAAAACCCGCCCCCGAGAATACACAACAAAGGGGGCGGGGCCATGTTGGGCTGCTTTAGAGAAGAGGAAGAGTTGTTGTAGTCGAGTGTTGTTGACATGCCGTCATTTTATGCCAGACTGCTTCACAAACGAGGGTCAATTCAACACAACAGATGAACATGACGGCACATGCTAGTGGATGAGTTGAATCAACTCCACAGCAACTACATAAATTTATCCACTAACCGTTCAGAAATGTCTAAAAGTTGTAACTTCTTCCTGAGTCTCTCCATCAGTGTCGACTCCGGTTTGAACAATGTAAGGCTGAACACTTTCGTCATTTTGGCTGCGTGAGATTCTCCAGCTTTTTTGTTGTTAAGCTGTTAAAGCTCCGCCCTCTTCTGAAAAGGGGGCCGGGAGCAACAGCTCATTTGCATTTAAAGGGACACACACAAAAATGCCGTGTTTTTGCTCACACCCAAATAGGGGCAAATTTGACAAGCTATAATAAATGATCTGTGGGGGATTTTGAGCTGTAACTTCAGACACATTCTGGAGACACCAGAGACTTATATTACACAGAATAGGGGCACTATCGGTCCCCTTTAAAAGAAAGGTACAAAAGGTACACCTTTGTGCCTAAAGAGTGCATATTAGTGCCTCAAAGGTACATATTGGTACCGAAAGTGTACATATTAGTACCTTAATGTTACATATTAGAACCATTTTAAAGGCTACCACTCCAGCTTTTGTACTTTTCTTTTTTCTGAGAGTGTAGCAACTCAATTTATACAGCCAAAAATAGATCTGAACCTAAAAAGCTTCACAGATCCTTTGAAGAACCTTTATTTAGATGAGTTTAGCATTGTTATGAAGCTTACAGATACTTAACAAGCTATTTCGAGTCATTAATGAATCATCAGCTGGTTGCTGAAACACACAGGAAGTGTCAGATGAGTTTCCTCTCAGCTGGTGTAAAGCCAGAGCTGGGTGTGTGTTTGTGTTGTCCGGAGCGCTCAGCCAGTCCAAGCAGAGTCATTCTCTAAGATCAACAGCAAAAACACCTGAGAAAACACAGTAATAGCACCTAAATTCTCCAAACTCCCCGTACGCTCTCGTGTATAAATATTAAGACACGTCAGTGAAATGTATACAGCCCAACAGAAACCTGCTAGTGTTTATATACATTTGAACCTGTATATTATTAAAGCACTCGTTCTGTGTGTGCGTGTGCCAGAACGACCTTCAGCGACTCGAGTCACCCGTGTGTCCCCGCTGCACCTTTACACATGATGACTTCCTAGGTTATTTCGTTTGAACCCAACCTGAGTGAATAATGTCTTATATCTGTCATAGATTGATTTAAATAGATTTAGAAGTCATCAAAACAGTCCGTGAGCAGTAATAAAGACATGAGCCGATCTTAAGCTAAAGAGCGTTTTGCAATGGTTCCGTTTGTTTTCTTCCTCTTCATGCAGAGTTCTTTCTAACTGACTTTGAAAGGATTCTGAGAGTGTAGATGTAGCTTTATTTCTCTCACATGTGCTTTTTATTATTCTACATCTGCTTTGACCCTCCAAACCATGTCGGAAAGTTACCAAAAATCACTCACTCTGGTTTTACAGAACACATACACATACACAAACACACAAGCTCAGAGTTGTTCATAGAATGCGAATCTTCTCTTTCTTGTGGTTCTTTTGGCAGCTTCCTAGCTAACGTTCTGGCAAGGTTCTCTCAATGTTATGAACAAACGTTCTAGCAGTAATGTTAATAGAATGTTTGTTCAAATTTTTTAAATGTTACTATTTGTTTTAGAATGTTCAGAGAACATTAAAAAAGTAACATTCCCATAATGTTTGAAGAATAGAATATTCCTGTTCACATAATCATGTTTTAGAAACATTAGAAAAGCTTTGTTTTGAACATTGAGGGAACATTCAGAAAAACATTTTGGGAAACTTAATGGGAATGTTAATAAATCTTTTGTTAGCTGGGTTTATATGATTTACTCAGTTATACTGGACTGGTTGTTATGACAGACAGAAATCATCTATATGCAAAACTAATAATTGATATAATTGGTTTTGTGTGTCCCTTTAAATGCAAATGAGCTGCTGCTCCCGGCCCCCTTTCCAGAAGAGGGCGGAGCTTTAACAGCTCAACAACAACAAAGCTGGAGAATCTCACACGCAGCCAAAATGAGGATTGTCAGTAACGGTGTTCAGCCTTACATTGTTCAAACCGGAGTCGACACTGATGGAGAGACTCAGGAAGAAGTTACAACTTTTAGAATGAAACTGGACGTTTCTGAACGGTTAGTGGATAAATTTATGTAGTTGCTGTGGAGTTGATTCAACTCATCCACTAGCATGTGCCGTCATGTTCATCTTTTGTGTTGAATTGACCCTCGTTTGTGAAGCAGTCCGGCGTAAAATGACGACATGACAACAACACTCCACTACAACAACTCTTCCTCTTCTCTAAAGCAGCCCAACATGGCCCCGCCCCCTTTGTTGTGTGTTCTCGGGGGCGGGGTTTATGTAAATTTTAGGGTTAGTGATGTCACCAACCCGGGAAGCTCGTTGTAGTCCCTACCAGCCGTTTGTTGTAGTCCTTAAACAGAGAATTCATTTCTCCCTTTGCATTGAACTTTGAGCGTCGTAACTTTGCAGATGTTGTTTATGCTCAAACAGCAACATTACACACTAACTAAAGTTAAAAAAGTGAAATCACAATAAACCACCACTTAAAGTGATACAGAACTAATTACAGCTGATAAATACCAGGACAAAGTTATACATCAACTAATAATTTATTTGTATATTTGATTAATTCAGTGGTCATTGCAGTTACAGAGACAGCAAATAAAACATGTGATGAGAAGGAGAGAAACTCTCCCAGTACGTTAGACGGAAGAATATTCCTCATGTGGAAACATAAAGTTCATCAAACTGCACATTTACTCATGTATATACATCTTCATACAGACACACGCATCACATTCAGACTAATGGATGTAAATACACACAAATACATACACGTATTCATTCATACTTAAAAATATACAGCTGTGTGCAGATGCCTGTGGCTAATCTAAACCTTCAGTTTATTACTGCTCATTTTAATGCAGAAAAGCTGTTTATTTGCAGCATTTCTTCAAAGCTGATTTAGCACATGCTCAGTTGGGATGGCAGCGAAATGTTCTTGCCAAAATGAATCAACCAAGCATGAATTGTGCCCAAACTTTTGCACACAACTATAAACACAAATACATTCGCACGGACAGAGAAACATTCTGCACGTCTGCCGATTCCCTCCAGAAACAGAATTCGGTCTTTCTCTAAATGTTCATTTACTTAATGACATCAGGGTCATTAAAATGGGTAATCTGCGCCGCTCATGCAGCAGGAAAGATTTTATATGTTTATAGTCTCTCATCCAAACCACGTCCAGGAGTCAAATGAAAATGGAAATTGCTGTGGAAATGGCATTTCCTTCGGCATCTCTACAACCTCGGCTATGTTCAGAGGGGAATAATAGTGTACTAGTTGCTAATGTTTGCACTACTTGTGTTGTTTTAGCCCTCGGGTTAATCACATCTGCCACTTATATAAAATATTCTGCTTTTTAAAAATAGTATGAGAAACATTATACAACAAGTGGAATGCTACATTGTCACATGACCTTATTACATTGCATGTTTAACGCCCCGTTGTCATCTTGTAAATATGGTTATTCTGCATTTTTAATCCAATTTTGTGCAAAAAGCTCTTAACTTTTGGCAGTCAGATCACAAAAAAATCTGTTGATAGTAATTCATGTTGGAAGCAATTGGAAGATCAAGTCGAGTGCATTGCATTGTGGGATACCTTTTTACACGCAGAGCACTTGGCAATGTTTGGAATGGATTATCATACTGCTTACCGTGCAGTAAACACTGCATACTGCTTATTTACAAGAAAAGTGTGTGAAACAGTATGCAGTATAGATGATAGATGCTGGTATGCCATTCCGTATACCTAGTCCAAGATATAGATATATATATTTGTCACTGCCGTGGCCACATTCTGAGGTCGGTGTGTGTCATGATGTGTGTGAGAGTTTACCATAGTGTATCTACGGATGCTGGTAAAAAAAAGTATTAACATTTTAACACTACTTCAGTTAACTCTCCTGTTAGTTTAACATAAAGAAGCAAACACTGGCATACAAAAGACTAGTTATTGCATAAACACACAGACATCTATCAACATAAAATACTCAAACGATAGAAATCGTGTTATCCTGACAATAAACATTCTGTCATCATTCACTCGTTCATTTCTTTCTTCTGTGGAACAGATAGTGTGACATTGGTTAGGCGGCGATTTTTTTTAAGCAATAAAAGGGTTGTTTACTTCTTAAAGTGTAAAACATGAATGAGTTATTTTATCCCTAGTTAATCCTTCACTGTGATTCCTTTATTTTGCTGTAAAATTACTGTTATTTGACATAGCAGATACACTTAGGTCCCAAAGTTTGAGAGTGGAAAAAAACCTAAAAAGCTAAGTTATGATGTACTTTGACACTATTTCTAGTAGTGACAGACTGATATTTATATGCTGGGGAACATGATCTTGGTTGTTCATGTCAACTGCTGCAGAGATACACACCAAATACCAATAATTTTTAAAATTAAAGTGCCTCTATTATGCTTTTTCAGGTTTTACCTTTCATGTAGTGAGTAATATATCAGTTTATGGTCTGCAAATTTGTAAAGATTAAAGATAAATGGAGTTATTGTCTCCCAAAAGAAAGAAGCGATTCTGAATTGATTCTAGTCTCACTTCCTGCTCAAACCTATGTTGGTTTGTAACAAATTTGCATAATGCCAGCCTATGATTTTCATTGGCTGCCCGCAAACAATGTCTAATTTGCCCCGCCCTCAAACACTGTAGCTGTTTGGTTCGTGTTGTTGACATGTTGAGAAGACGCTGTTTTCTCCGCTATAGAAGCAAATCAACTTTGATGCACTTCCAAAGGATGAGGACTCAAGCAGGAATTGATACGGTAAAAGCGACACCATCGTTACAGCTCGTATCACTCAAGTGCTGAGTAAAAGCTATAATTCAGATATGGTAATGGGTGTTTGATTTCTGACACATGCTGTAAGCGGTCGACCAATCACAACAGACTGAGCCATCCAACCAATCAGAGCAGAGCAGGCTCCTGGAAAGGAGGCGTTTAGAGACCGAATCCTTGATCAAACTGTTTCAGTCACTGAGAAAAAGGTGATGCTGCAATGTATTATGAGAAAATTAAAGTTTTTTTTTTTTTACCTTGGATACATGTAAACCTATTTTAAGAGACCTCCAAAACAAAATTAGGAACTTTTAAAGTAGCATAATAGGGGCACTTTAATGTAAATGGTTATGCTGATAATGCATTTGTAATTAACATAAAAAAGCAAGTGGTCTCAGACTTCAGGACCCCACTCTATATGTGTGTATGGGTATCTGTTTGACACTTTCTCACAGTAAGAGATGCAAACAAGAACAATACATGTCATTATTCTCGTCTTTGTCTTGTCTTTTAAATGGTCAGACGGCAGAGAAAAATTGAGACATTCAGTAGTAGAAGAGAAAGAGTGACAGACATTAGCCCTGAAACATGCTCTACAAAAGTATGCAAACACTCTTAGCAAGCTTAATCTCACGTTTCGTTAAATTCAGAAACGGGTATTCTCGTCACTGCCACAAGGGGCGCTATAATGCATTAGCATAAAATGCCTTCTTCTACGGTCAGTTTTCTCTTTCAGATGGACTACTGTGCAAGGCTGGAAGACAATATAGCTTTGCCCAGATTTACAGTCTGGAGGAGTCGGAAATTATGACTTAAAATTATGAATCCGTCCAGCTGGAGGAGATCAAACATGTTTGATATTTTGAGTCGATTTTAGAACGCACATTAGCTGCGTCCCAATTCAGAGTCTGCATCCTTCGAAGACTGATTGCGTCACAGTTTGTCATGTTCAGAACGACGAAAAAGTCTGTTCAGATTTTAAAAGTCTTGCGTATTCCAACCTTAAGTTAGATAAGTTTAGTTAAACTGTTGACATGTTCAAAACTAGCTACATAAACATAACACAACTGGTTTAAAGAAGCAATTCACCCAAAATAAGAACATTCAATCATTATTTACTCGCCTCATATCATTTAGAACTCATATTCTAGTATTTACCATGAAAATTTTGAATCAAATCAAATACAGTAGTGATCACGGCTAGCAAGAAAAAAATATAACCATTAAACCACCACAAAAGCAGTCCATACAACTCATGGACTATAATCTTCTCTCAATTGTGCTCATATTTAATTCAGACATCATATGGATTACTTTTATAGTGATTATAGCTTAAAGTCCCTCTGCAGTCAATCATTTTATCCATTAAAACTCATCTTTGATCACCAAAATGACATATTTAAACGTTTTTTTCCTGTGAAAAATAATTCTTCACGCCTTAAAATAGCTTGAACTCTGCCTCATTTAGTATACGCGGATCTATGAATATGCAAATTAGCCCCGCCCCCACTCACTCACACACAATAGTATTGTTTTTTACAACGTGATTGGTTACAAGGTAGTTTGTGATGTAAGAAACACCAGCGATTTCTTTTTTTCACTGCAGTGGTGGTCCATTCATTTTTTTCACTGCAAGACATGGTTTGTCAGAATAGAATAAAATGGGTTTTTCAAAAGACATTAGTGTGAGTAAATGATGACAAAATATTAATCTTTGGGTGAATTTTGACTGAACCATCAATGTAATGACAGACATTTGTTCCCGCTACAGTAACTCAGTAATGGAAACCATGTTTGCATACTTGCACAGAGTATGTTTCTTTCTATAGGACTGTTAATAGACATTTTTGCACTAGACGAAAATCCTTCAGTATCAAAGTAGACATCCACACGTACGGCACACAACCCACAGCTATGAGACGGCTTAATAAGGTCTTCAAACGTGAAATGATCCGGGCCGATGATGAAGACGATGAAGTTTTTGAGGTTTTCAGAACTGAAGCGAGCAGCATGTGGTGAACACCAGTGTGACCATCTGATGAAGGCCACAAAGACGAGAAGAACCGAACCAGATGTGGTCAGAATCGTTCTGCTGATTTGTAATTTGAGGACGTATTTCATATTTGATTGATTAAATTGTGGCTTTGAGAGGAAATGGAATCAGTCCGTGTACTGTGTGTGTGTGAAAGATTCAGTGGTGTGTGATTAGAAACAGTCTTTTTAACGGTCCCTTTAGAAGGCTGACCAACAGGACGACATATCAAATAACGCACTGGAAACGACAATACGCAGAGTTCGGTCTCGCAGTCTCCCGCGTAAGCAGGACAGTGGTCAATAATAAAGAGTTCCCTGCAATCCCATCACGCTTTGCTGCACTTGCCTTTCTTCTCTTTGCGCTGGAACTTGCGCAGTCGTCGAGTCCAAATGTCCCTCCACTGAATGACCAGGCTGTTTTTGTCGGCCAGCAGTCCCGGGCGTTCGGGGCTCGTGGCACCCTCAGTAGTGCCCAGGATGAGGAAGCGTTTGCCCATGTGTATTCGCGGACATTTGCAGGCCAGATCCTTCATGTTGACCCACAGCACGTGATCGCCTCTCTTCAGCGGCTCTCCGCGGCTCTTGTACACGGACACCAGACTCACGGCAAATTTGGCCCAGTCGCCGACGGTCTCCATGTCCAACACGCTGACCTGGACAGCTATATATACACACGAGAACCGTACACCAGATACGATTAACAATAAGGTCAATTTTGCATTAAATCAAACGCTTCTTAAATAAACAGCAAAGTGTTCTGTACATTACAAATGAAATCTTTAGAAATGATGTGATGAAGGGATTGTACCGTAGTCCTTTTTGCAGTATTTCTTCATGTTGATCTTGAGATTTCCCTTCAGAGGTTTACAGTAGGAGTCACAATCTGAAGAACAAATTGAAGAATACTGTGAAAAACAACAATCTAGAACGTCTAAAGCATTAGAAACTCAACTTTCTATTTGAATAATGAACTCAAATGTTATTTCAGAAGCTCACAATAAAGACAGATTTTAAATAATTTTCTTAAATGTTGATACATGTTAATATATAAAATGTTCTATCTATCTATCTACTGTTCTATCCATCCACTGTTTTATCCGTCCATTCATCCACCCATCCATCCATCCATCCACTGTTTTATCCATCCACTGTTCTATCCATCCATCCATCCATCCATCCATATACTGTTCTATCCATCCATCCATCCATCCATCCATCCATCCACCCATCCACTGTTCTATCCATCCATCCATCCATCCACTGTTCCATCCATCCATCCATCCATCCACCCACCCATCCATCCATCATCTACTGTTCTATCCATTCATCCATCAATCCATCCACTGTTCCATCCATCCATCCACTGTTCTATCCATCCATCCATCCATCCATCCATCCACTGTTCTATCCATCCATCCATCCATCCATCCATCATCTACTGTTCTATCCATTCATCCATCAATCCATCCACTGTTCCATCCATCCATCCATCCACTGTTCTATCCATCCATCCATCCATCCATCATCTACTGTTCTATCCATTCATCCATCAATCCATCCACTGTTCCATCCATCCATCCATCCATCCATCCACTGTTCCATCCATCCATCCATCCATCCATCCATCATCTACTGTTCTATCCATTCATCCATCCATCCACTGTTCCATCCATCCATCCATCATCTACTGTTCTATCCATTCATCCATCCATCCACTGTTCCATCCATTCATCCATCCATCCATCCACTGTTCCATCCATCCATCCATCCATCCATCATCTACTGTTCTATCCATCCATCCATCCACTGTTCCATCCATCCATCCATCCATCCATCCATCCATCATCTACTGTTCTATCCATCCATCCATCCATCCATCCATCCATCCATCATCTACCGTTCTATCCATTCATCCATCAATCCATCCACTGTCCATCCATCCATCCATCCATCCATCCATCCATCCATCATCTACCGTTCTATCCATTCATCCATCAATCCATCCACTGTTCTATCCATCCATCCATCCATCCATCCATCCACTGTTCTATCCATTCATCCATCAATCCATCCACTGTTCCATCCATCCATCCATCCATCCATCAATCCACTGTTCTATCCATCCATCCATCCATCATCTACTGTTCTATCCATTCATCCATCAATCCATCCACTGTTCCATCCATCCATCCATCCATCCATCCATCCATCCACTGTTCTATCCATCCATCCATCCATCCACTGTTCTATCCATCCATCCATCCATCCATCCATCATCTACTGTTCTATCCATTCATCCATCAATCCATCCACTGTTCCATCCATCCATCCATCCACTGTTCTATCCATCCATCCATCCATCCATCCATCCACTGTTCTATCCATCCATCCATCCATCCATCCATCCATCCATCATCTACTGTTCTATCCATTCATCCATCAATCCATCCACTGTTCCATCCATCCATCCATCCATCCATCGTTCTATCCATCCATCCATCCATCCATCCACTGTTCTATCCATTCATCCATCCATACATCCATCCACTGTTCTATCCATTCATCCATACATCCATCTACTGTTCTATCCATCCATCCAGTTCCATCCATCCATCTATCCATCCATCCATCCATCCATCCACTGTTCTATCCATTCATCCATACATCCATCTACTGTTCTATCCATTCATCCATCCATCCATCCATCCATCCATCCATCCATCCATCCACTGTTCTATCCATCCATCCATCCATCCATCCACTGTTCTATCCATCCATTTATCCATCCATCCATCCAGTTCCATCCATCCATCCATCCACTGTTCTATCCATTCATCCATCCATTCATCCATCGAGTTCCATCCATCCATC